>NC_142798.1:15140313-15379196 GCF_049724085.1 Artemia sp. Qi Xiang Cuo | reverse complement strand
TCCACCAGTCTGAAAGGTGGAAATTCACTAGCTCAGTATTGGGGTAACAGTCCCCCAGCCTGAATGGTGTAATTCCACTATTTCTAGATTGGGGTCACAATCAACCAGCCATACGGATGGAAAACCACAAGAAGTGTCTATGGGTCCCAGTACACCAGACCGACCGGTCGAAAGACTCTATCACAGTCGTTGGGCTCAGCGTCAACCAAACCGATTGGTGGAAAATCCACGAGATGTCTATTAGGTTCTGAATCCACCATCCCGAATGGTGGACCACCACTAGCTGCTTCTAGTGGTCACAGTCAACCAGCTTGTCCGGTGGAACTTCAATAGCTCACTCTTTGGGTCCTATTCAACCAGACTGACCGGTGTAAATTCACTAGCTCGTTAGTGGGGTCTGACTCCACCATCCTGAACGGTTGAAAGACACTAGCTCAGAATTAGGGTCCTAGTCCACCAGCCGTAATGGTGAAAATCTACGAGCTCACGTTTGGGGTCTCAGTCTGCCAGTCTTATTGGTTTACATTCTCTGTTTAAGTTAGGTTAGATTAAATTATATTAAGGTCACAGTAGACGCTAACCTAACCGTTTCCAGTGAGTATGGTTAGGTTAGGCTAGATTAAGTTAGGTTAGGTTAAGTTAGGAGAGGTAAGCCCATGTACGCTTCACTGAGGTTAGCTGAGGTGAGGTGAGAGACAGACAAAAAGTGAGTTTTATGCTTAGGTTTGTTTAGGTTAGATTAAATTAGGTTAATTTATGTTAGTCAAGGTGAGCCTACGAACGCGCGCGGTCGTAGGCTAACCTTGCCTAACCTAACTTAACCTAATTTAATCTCACCTAACCTAACCTAATCATACACCTAACTTTTGCCTGTCTCTCACCTAACCTAAGCTAACCTAAGTGAAGCGTACATAGGCTAACCTAACCTAACTTAACCTAACCTAACTTAATCGAGCCTAACCTTAACATACTCACCGCAAAAGGTTAGGTTAGCTTATCCTGCGCTCTCAATACAATTTAACCTAAACAAACATAAACAGAAAAAGTACACCAATAAGAATGCCAGACGGAGACCCCACTCTTGAGCTAGTTGAGTTCCACCATTCAGGCTGGTGGAGTAAGACCCTAATTCTGAGCGAGTGAATTTCCACCATTCGGGCTGGTGGACTGAGACCCCAATATCGAGCTAGTGGATTTCCACCATTCAGGCTGGTGGACTAGGACCCCAATTCTGAGCTAGTGAATTTCCACCGTTCAGACTGGTAGACTGAGACCCCAATATTGAGCTAGTGGATTTCCACCATTCAGGCTGGTGGACTAAGACCCTAATATCGAGCTAGTGGATGTCCAACATTCCGTCTGCTGGACTGGGATCCAACTTGTGAGCTAATGACTTTCCATCTGTCAGGCTGGTTGAGTGGGACCCCAATACTGAGCTAGTGGATTTCCACCATTCGGGATGGTGGACTAAGACACTAATTTTCCAACTCTTGCATTTCATGAACTTCGAAAAATCAAGATAATGTAACTGTGAGAAGGTAAAGCACAACAAGTCACTACTGAAATATTCCTACTCTTGCATTTCACGACAGAAATTCAAATGAAATTTGAAGAATTAAGACAATGTATCTGTGATATGGTAAGTGTGTAAGTTTTTGTTTGTGTGTGTTAGTTTTGGCGTTTGTGTGTGTAATTTTTCTTGTGTGTGAGTTAGTGTTCGTGTGTGTGTGTTTGTAATTTTGTGTGTGTGTGTGTTAGTTTGTGTGCGTGTATGAATGTGTTTGTGTGTGTAAGTTTTTGTGTGAATTTTAGTTTTTGTGTGTATGTTAGTTTTTGAGTGTGTGTGTTAATTTTTGTGTGTGCGTGTTTGTGTAAGTTTTTGTGTGTCTATTGTTTTGTGTGTGTAAGTTTTGAAGTGTGTGTGTTAGTTTTCATGTGTGTGTGTGTGTGTGTGTGTATGTTTTTGTTTGAATGTTAGTGTTAATGTGCATGTGTTAGTTTTTTGTGTGTGTGTGTGTGTGTGTGTTTTTGTAATTTTTTGTGTTTGTGTTTTTTTTTTTGTGTTTGTGTGTTTTTTTTTGTGTGTGTGTAAGTTTTTGTGTGTGTGTAAGTTTGTGTGTGAATGTTTATTTTTGTGTGAATTTTAGTTTTTGAGTGTGTGTGTAAGTTTTTGTGTGTGTGTACGTTGTGTGTGTCTATGATTTTGTGTGTGGGTGTCAGTTTTTGTGTGTGTTTGTATGTTTGTTTGTGTTTTTGTGTGTGTGTGTATGTTTTTTTGTATTTGTGTGTTAGTGTTTTTATGTTTGTGTGTGTGTATGTGTGTGTAAGTTTTTGTGTGTGTAAGTTTTGGCGTGTGTGTGTGAGTTTTCGTGCGTGTTTGTGTAAGTTTTGTGTGTGCATGTGTGTTTGTAATTTTGTGTGTGTGTGTGTTTGTTTTTTTTTGTTTTGTTCTTGTGTTTTTTTGTGTGTGTGTGTATTTTTGTGTTTGTGTTTAATTTTTCTTGGTTTTTTTGGTTTTATATGTTTTATTGTATGTGTTTTATATTTTTTTTGTTAATTTCATTTTTTTTGTTATTGTTAGTTTTAGTGTGGATTTGTTAGTTTTTGTGTGTGTGTGTGTGTGTGTACGTGTGTGTGTTTGCGTTAGTTTTTGTGTGTGTGTGTGTTTTATTTTTTGTGTTTGTGTTTAAGTGTTTGTTTGTCTAATATATAGCGTGTTTATATAATTTTTTTGTTTTTGTTTTTAATTTTGTGTGTGTGTGTGTGTAATTGTTTTTTTGTTTATTTTTTTTTGTGTTTGTGTATGTGTGAGTGTGTGTGTGTGTGTGTGTGTGTGTGTCTAAGTTTTTGTGTGCATGTAAGTTTTGGCGTGTGTGTGTAAGTTTTTGTGTGTGTGTGTGTGTGTGTTTAAGTTTTTGTGCGTGTTCGTGTGTGTTTTTTGTGTTCATTTGATAGTTTTTGTGTGTGTGTGTGTGTAAGTTTTTGTGTGTGTGTAAGATTTGGCGTGTGTTTGTTAGTTTTCGTGTGTGTGTGTGTGTGTAAGTTTTGTGTTTGTTTGTGTGTGTTTAAGTTTGTGTGCATGTAAGTTTTTGTGTGCATGTAAGTTTTCGTGTGCATGTGTAAGTTTTGTGTGTGTGTGTGTGTGTGTGTGTGTAAGTGTGTGTGTGTGTAAGTTTGTGTGTATGTGTGTGTTTGTGTAAGTTTTGCGTGTTTTTGTTTGGCTTCTGTGTGTGTATGTGGTTATGCTCTTTTTTTATTTTTTGTGTGTGTAAGTATTGTCGTGTGTGTGTGTAAGTTTTCGTGTGTGTGTGTGTGTATGTTTTGTGAGTGTGTGTGTGTGTGTGTTTAGTTTTTTGTGAATGTTTGTGTGAGTTTTTTTGTGTTCATGTGTAGTTTGTGTGTGTGTGTTTGTGTGTGTGTGTGTTAGTTTTAGTGTGTGTGTGTAAGTTTTTGGGTGTGTGTGTACGTTTGTGTGTGTGTGTGTGTGTAATTTTTAGTGTTCATGTCAGTTTTTGTGTGAATGTGAGTGTTAGTGTGTATGTTTTAGTTTTTGTGTGTGTGTGTGTGTGTGTAAGTTTGTGTGTGTGTGTGTAAGTTTTTGCGTGTGTGTGTAAGTTTTGGCGTGTGTGTTTAAGTTTTCATGCGTGTTTGTGTGTGTGTAATCTTTTGTGTGCATGTAAGTTTTTGCGTGTTGGTCTAAGTTTTTGTGTGTGTGTGTGTAATTTTTTGCGCATCTAAGCTTTTGTGTTCGTTTGTTTGTTTTTTGTGTGCTTTTGTGAGTTTGTTTTTGTGTATGTTTTTTTTATTTATAGTTTGTTTGTTTTTGTTTTTGTGTGTTTTATTTTGTTTGTTTTTTTGTTTTTTTGAGTTTTTGATTTAGTTTGTGGGGGTGTGTTTTAGTGTGTGTGTGTGTGTGTATGTGTGTGTGTGTTTGTGTGTGTGTGTGTGTGTGTGTGTGTGTATGTGTGTGTATGTTTGTATGTATATGTGTTTTTGTGTGTGTGTTTGTGTGTGTTTGTTGGTGTTGTTTTTTTGGTGTTTTTTTGTAAGTGGTTGTGTTTGTGTTAGTGTTTTGTTGTGTGGATGTTTTGTGTGTGTGTGTGTGTACTTTTTTGTGTGTGTGTGTATGATTTTTTTATCAATAAATATATATATTTAATGTTATTAAGATCTATGTTGTTTAATAGTAGTATTTGTAGTTAAATTTTGATATTGTCTATTACTTTGTTTTTGGTTTTTAGTTGTGTGTGTGTGTGTGTGTAAGTGTGTTTGTTTTTGTGTGTGTGTGTGTAAGTTTTTTTTTGTGTTATTTTTGTGTGTGTGTGTGTGTGTAAGTTTTTGTGTGTGTGTGTATGTGTAAGTTTTTGTGTGCATGTAAGTTTTGACGTGTGTGTGTGTGTGTAAGTTTTTGTGTGTCTAAGCTTTTGTGTGTGTAAGTTTTGTCGTGTGTGTGTGTATGTTTTGGTGTGTGTGTGTGTGTGTTTTCGTGTGGTTGTGTTAGTTTGTGTGTGTGTGTGTGTGTGTGTGTATGTTTTTTTGATAGCCTATGTTTTTGTGTGTGTGTGTGTAAGTTTTTGTGTGTGTGTGTTAGTTTTTGTGCGTGTTTGTAAGTTTTTGTGTGAATGTAAGTGTTTGTGTGAATGTAAGTTTTTGCGTGTGGGTGTAAGTTTTTGTGTGTGCGTGTAAGTTTTTGTGTGTCTAAGCATTTGTTTTTGTGTGTAAGTTTGTGTGTGTCAAATATTTTGTGTGTGTTTTTTTTTTTGTTTTGTTATTTTGTTTTATTTTGTTTGTTTTTTTGTTATTTTTTTTTCATTTAAGTTTTTGTGTTCTTTTTTGTTTTTGCTTGTGTGTGTTTTTTTTTTTGTGTGTGGTTTAGTTTGTGTGTGTTTTTTTGTTTGCGTGTGTGTGTATGTTTGTGTGTGTGTGTGTGTGTGTGTGTGTGTGTAAGTTTTTGTGTGTGTGTGTGTGTGTGTGTAAGTTTGTGTGTGTGTGTGTGTGTGTGTGTGTGTGTGTGTGTGTGTGTGTGTAAGTTTTTGTGTTTGTTATTTTTGGCGTGTGTGTGTAATTTTTCGTGTGTGTGTGTGTTTGTGTGTGTAAGTTTTTGTGCGTGTTTGTGTGTGAGTTTTTGTGTTCATGTGTAAGTTTTTGTGTGTGTGTGTGTGTGTAAGTTTTTGTGTGTGTGTAAGTTTTTGGGTGTGTTTTTTTGTTTTGTGGTGTGTGTGTGTGTTTTTTTTTTTTTTGTGTGTGTGTGTGTGTAAGTTTGTGTGTGCGTGTAATTGTTTGTTTTTATGTTAGTTTTATTGTGAATTTGTTTTTTTTTGTGTGTGTGTGTGTGTGTGTGTTTAAGTTTTTGTGTGTGTTTATTTTTGTGTTTGTGTGTGTGTGTGTGTGTAATTTTTTTAGTGTGTGTGTAAGTGTTCTTGTGTGCGTGTGTGTGAGTTTTAGTGTGAATGTGTTTTTTTGTGTGTGTGTAAGTGTTTTAGTGTTTGTGTTTGTTTTCGTGTGTGTGTGTGTGTGTAATTTTTGTGAGTGTGTGTGTGTGTGTGTGTGTGTGTGTATTTTTTTGTGCGTGTGTTTGTGAGTGTTTTTTTGTGTTCATGTGTAAGTTTTTGTGTGTGTGTGTGTAAGTTTTTTTTTGTGTTTCTTTTTTTACGTGTGTGTTTGAGTTTTTGTTTGTGTGTGTTTGTTTGTTTTGTGTGTGTGTGTGTTTGTGTAATTTTGATTGTTAATGTTAGTTTTTGTGTGAATTTAAGTTTTCGTTTTATTGTGTAAGTTTTTGTGTGTGTGTGTGTAAGTTTTTTTGTTTTTTATTTTTTTCGTGTGTGTTTAAGTGTTCGTGTGTTTTTGTGTGTTTAAGTTTTTTGTTTTTGTGGGTGTGTGTGTGAAAGTTTTTGTGCGTGTGTGTGTGTGTTTTTTTGTGTTCATGTGTTAGTTTGTGTGTGTGTGTGTGTGTGTGTGTTTAAGTTTTTGTGTGTGTGTAAGTTTTGGCGTGTGTGTGTGTAAGTTTTTGTGTGTTTGTGTGTGTAAGTTTTGTGTGTGTGTGTGTGTGTGTGTAAGTTTTTTTGTGCGTGAAAGATTTTGTGTGCGTGTAAGTTTTCGTGTGTGTAAGTTTTGGCTTGTGTGTGTAAGTTTTCGTGTGTGTGTGTGTGTTAGTTTTGTGTATTTGTGTGTGTGTGTGTTTTTGTGTAAGTTTTTGTGTGTGTGTGTGTGTGTGTGTGTGTGTGTGTGAGTTTTTTTTGTGTTCATGTGTAAGTTTTTTTTTTGTGTGTGTGTGTGTGTGTATGTTTTTTTTTTGTGTGTTTGTTATTTTTTGGGTGTGTGTGTTTGTTTTGGTGTGTGTGTGTGTGTGTGTGTGTAAGTTTTGTGTGTGTAATTTTTTGTGTTAATTTCATTTTTTGTGTTAATTTTAGTTTTATTTTGCATTTTTAATTTTTTGTTTGTGTTTTTTTGTCTAATTTTTTGTGTGTGTGTGTGTAAGTTTTGGCGTGTTTGTGTATGTTTTTGTGTGTGTGTGTGTGTGTGTGTGTGTATGTTTGTGTGCGTGTGTGTAAGTTTGTGTGTGTGTGTAATTTTTTGAGTGAATGTATGGTGACCGGGGGAGGACCTTTGGGGTACAGGGAGGGCTTTTGGGGGACCCTTGAGGATTGAGGGGTCTTTTGGGAGCCCGGGGGACCTTTGTGGACGGGGGGAGGGCCCTGGGGAGCCCGGTGGTCTTTTGGGCGCCCTGGGGGCATTTGGAGGTCCGGGGGGGCAGTTGGGGGCCTGGGGGACATTTGGGGACCGGTGGAGGGCCTTTGGGACCCCGTTGGTCCTTTGGGAGCTCGATGGGGCTTTGGGGGGCCCGGGGTTGGCCTTGGGGGCACCGGGAGGGCTTTGGGGGGACTGGTGGACCTTTGGGGACCGGGGAGGGCCTTTGGGGCTCGGGTATGGCTTTTTTGGGGGCTGGGGGCCCTTTGGGACCCCTTTGGGCCTTTGGGTGCGCGATGGGGCTTTGGGGGGCCCGGGGGGAGCCTTTGGTGGTATGGGTGGGCCTTTGGGGGCGCCGGTGGCCCTTTGGGAGCTTGGGGGACCTTTGAGGACCGGGGGCTTCCTTCGGGGTGGGGGTCGGAGGCTTGTAACCCTTTGGGGTTGGGGTAGAGGACCTCGCAACTCTGTTCAAATGAAAATTGTGTATTATAACAACCACACTCAAAACCTCTTCCAAAATCTCTTCAAAAATCATCTCTTAAAATGTCTCTAGCTCTTTCGCCGAAATAATTCACTAACATGTCTAAAACGGTTTTGCCCAAATAATCCCTAAACGGAAATTCAGCGTGTTCCTTTTGTTTGGCATCCCTGTGCTTTCACATTTGAAATTACAAAGAAACCTTTTCGCGCGCTAAGATCTAAACATCTGCCTCGGAATCAAATCTCTTGTTAGTACTCCAATTAATTCCCTTGTCGGGTCAAATCAATTCACTTCAGAACAACAAATTAATTCCCCATCCATGTCAGTCAATTAATCATGACATCATCTGTTATGCATGATCTAAGTGTTTCTCGGGAACATTTCTGCTCGAAATCCAAAGACATTAATTAACTTCGTACCGGAGACAATTTGATTAATGACTGATAGCACATGTGTTTCCCGGGAACTCGTAACATTTGGCTCGGAAACAATAACAAATACTATTTCTGGATCATAACATCTGCCTCGAACAGGAAGGAAATGTCATTAACTTTGCCTCGAACGAGAACAACATTTGGCTCGAATAACAATAACAAATACTATTTCCGGATCATAACATCTGCCTCGAACAGGAAGGAAGTGTCATTAACTTTGCTTCGAACGATAACAACATTGACCCCATTAACCACGTGTTCCCCATATGACTCTATCGCGTGCCCAAAATAACAACAATAACATTGACCCCATTAACCACGTGTTCTCTCTAATGACTCTGTTCAAAACAACAACAACATTGACCTTGGCATTTGCATCCAGCAACAACAAGAAGGAAGTGTCATTGACCTGCCCCCATTAGACTCAATAATCCATACAAAAATCAAATAATCAACACACATAACCATCCATGAAAACAGACATAAATGTGACAAACTTCCTGTTTTTTCATTCTCACTGAGAAAATCCATAAAACCATCCATAAATGTGACAAAATTCCTGTTTTTCAAATTCTCACTGACAAAGTCCATAAACCACGTGGTTCTATGCCCATATAAGGTGTGCCAGTAGGAGTTATAGGGTCATCTCTACTTATTACTTTGCATACCATAATTCTTCACTACTCTCTTGTTCATTAATTTTCGTCTCTTTTGTTACTTTGCATAAAAACCAAATAGATGCAATATGCAATTGCAAATATTGCAATATACACAGTTCTTCATATGTTGACAAAAAAAGTATCGTCTTTATGAAATGAGTTTAAATCATTTCAAAAATAGTTTCCCAATCGCTATTTCTAACATCGTTCGTAGTCAAGAATTTTATTTTCAAGTTGAATAGAATTATAGAATGAATTCACTACTATACAGCTTTAGCCTTCTGTTGGATTTTGAATTTGACAGCCGACATATTGTTTCTACACCTGAATTTTAATTTTGCATATTTTTTTTCTTTTTTTTTTGCTGTTTTTAGACTATATTTTCTTAATGTTTAATACTAAATTGTTGAACGCCTTAATGTTTACTATTAAATTGTTCGGAAGCTAACCCAAAAAAATAACCCACAAATAAATTATAAATTACTGCCTATCGGGGGGATAGGGGGCTGTCATTTTTAAGTGATAATACATTTTTTTTTATTGAAAAAAGGGATGCCAAAAGAATAATTATTTTTTTCATTTAAAGTGAAGACAGAAGAAAATGGTATCAAATTTCCTGGGGAAACCATTGAAATATTTTGATAGACCCAGGGCCCCCCATTAAGACTTGTTCATTGTCTTGGACATTTTGCGATTTCTCATAGGCTACTGGCCTATTTTGGCTTTTGTGTGTACTCCCTTTTAATTAGATTCTTTGGATCTTATTGAATGGCACGGTGAATCTATGACTCAGTTTTCCAATAATTTGAGGTATATCTGAATAATTTCTACATTTTTGTTGTTGTCTTTGTACCCCTTTACTCATACCCTCAATTTTTTTCAAGGAACACTAAGCTGTTTAACGTTATTTTGCGTGTTTGTTTGAACCGTATAATGACCTAGTTAATTGTTAAGTAACTTATTTTTCTAATGAAAGCTGAGACGGTATCCTATCAAGGTGGTATCCAGAGGGGGGGGTAGGGGGTTATTACATTTAAATGATAATATCTCGAAATTTATTTATTGAAAGCAGGGATCCCAAAAAGTTTTTTTTTTAATTTAAAGCAGAAACGGAATTTTATCAAGGTGGTATCCAGAGGGGGGGGGGAGTAGTGAGCTATTATATTTAAATGATAATACCTCGATTATTTTTGAAAGCAGGGGTGAAAATAAGTTAATTATTTTTTTTATTTAAAGCAGAGACGGTGTTCTATCAAGATAGGCTCCATAGGGAGGGGGAGGGGCACAGGGAGTTATTATATCTAAGTAATAGTACCTTGATTTTTTTTTTCATTGAAAGCAGGTATGCCAAAAAGTTGAAAAGTTGAGAAAAATTAACAAGATTTTCCTGAGTTATGCTTGATGCAGCACTTGCATGGTTTTATCGTCGAAAGGGAAAGGGACACATGCGTCCAACCTGTTTTTTTTTCTTATTGATGAAACGGGTTTAATTTGAAAACATTCATTCATAAGTACCAGGCAGATTCACACTAAAACGAATTGGTGTGACAAAAGCGATATCGACATCCCCACCTAACGTTGCGCTCGAGTGACAATGGCACCCTTGGTCCAACGCCCAAGTAACATTAAAGGGCCAGGTCATAATAAAAGTTTTCAATTTGGGAGGTTCAAGGAGGAGTCTTTGACAGTCTTATGACCTCAGGGTACTAGATGTTGCAATGTTCTTACGTATCTACAGTGGTTTAAAAATTCGATCACCCCACAAATGATTACCAAAAATATGCACTAATATAACAAATGTAACATTTGGAATATTATAACACTTTTTTTAAAGCTTTGAAAAAAAAAGCAAAAAAGGCTAAATACCCCTAACTACGATTGAAAGCTATTTTAAAAAGAAAATCTGTAGAGATTTCCATGGAATGACCATAGCAGAAGCTTTGAGCCTGGGTGGGAATCTAAGAGGAGTCTCTGAGTATTTTGACCACAGGTGACTTATTGTTGCGGCTTTCTTAAATCTGGTAATTTTTGTGAGCATTTGGAAATCAAAGCTTAAACTCAATAACTGATACTAAGCGTCCTAACATTTTGCTTTGATTAAAAGTGACGAACTAGGATTAAAATCTCACATCTTCCTGGAGCTACTTCAGTCTGCATATTATTTCATTCAATTACATTTAAAACGGATGAGCTTTTCATTTTTTACCAGAAACTGGCTGGCATTTAATTTTTCTTCATACCGAATAAACCATTTAGTGTTTTTTGTTTCATTGTTATTGAAGTGTTCTCATGTGAAGTGTTCATCATGTATTTTTCAATTTGATAAATTTAATCCTTTTAGATGCAGTTTATAATTTGACTGATATTAGGTATTTATCAATTTATAATTTGGAATGATTCCCCAAAAGAAAAAAAACGAATATTATCCAAAAGAGTAGCCAAAAGCAATAAAAAAGCAGCAGTTCAGCCTTAGCCTACATGAAATATATTATATAAATAAGCAAAAAAAATTTAAAATTAATTTTCTTTAAATTTTAATTAAAAACAATTTTTTAATAAAAGAATTATTTTTAATAATCAAAAAGACCAAAAAAAAAAAAAAAAATCAATATCAAAGTCGCCCATTTCAAATGTTTTAAAGGTGACAAAACAAATATAGGCAAAGGGCATTATGAAAAAATTAAGCTTCTAAATTCAAAGTTATATTCAAAGTTTTTACCCAGATAACTGACGAATTTTGTGATACGGTATTTGAAGTTGTATATGCAGTAATGCTCGATGAAAAAAACTACTAATTTGGATAATTATTATTTACGTAGAGAATTCATCGCTAATAGATACTTCAACTACTCGTATTATGCAAGGGTTCTGAAACACAGCAGCCATTTCGTTTCTACCACATTTCTACTTCTTTTGATGAATAACGAACACCAGTTTCCAGCCAGCGACTTGTGAATTTTTGAACTCATGAATAGGCTCGAATCTGTTGTAACTTTAAGCTGTAATTTGAGAAAGACTGATGAAAACATTAATGTTTGCGGTCAACATTGATCACACCGGCGGTGCGCCGCCGACATCTTACCGGCGGTGTGGCGTGCTGTTTTTGGCACCGCCGCCATCGGTCTTCCCTCATCGGCACGGCGCCGGGGTCTAGTCTCAATACTAATTGAAGAGGGAAGAAAAAGAACTTTAATTTGAACCACAGTTTATAGAATTAACCTTTATGCTTATTCCCTATCTCACCCATTATAAAAACCCGGACCGAGGCGCAAATGCTCCGAAGAACATAGAAACACAAGCGGCATTAGATCTTTTCACGGGTAGAAACAGTCAGATTTCTCTTGGACGCGAAACAATCGGAAATAACTGGAAGAAACAATCGGAAATAAGTGGAAACCCGCTATTACGAATAATGCGCTTTGTAACCATTTTTCATTGATTGACGCAAACACACTGATACATAACTGCGCAAACAAGTGGGAGGAGCTTTTTGTTTGCGGCGAGAACGAAGACCAGAAATGATCTGCCATAAACTTACTGGTTAATTCTATAAACTGTGATTTGAACGTACTATTTTTGCAAAAAGCTCTACGAAATCATCCATCGATTCTTTTTTTAAGTCGTCAATGAAAGAGACACAAAAGAACATAGGATATTTGAATATACAGAATTGAAACCAGCAAAGACTGTTTACAACGACGTTTTTGAATGGTTTACAGAGCTGCGATTTGATTTACGATTCTTGTTGAGTTCGATTTCACCAAAAAAAATAACAATTTTTTATGAGAGGATATTTTAAAATTTATATCATTTAGGTTTTGTTCATCTGAGATTCTGAGATATGTACTGTCGGTAACTTCTAACAGCAGTGGGTCAATTATTGTTAATCAATTATTTTAATTTTATGGTCAACTATTCTAATATTTAAGTCATTCCAGCAGAATTCGTTTTATTCCTTTTTTGATGAATGGTCTTAGAATTCTAGCCAAAAAAAATTTTTAATGCTCCATGAGAAAATATTTTACTGTTTTCATCAATAATGCTTCCTGCAGTATTTTACTGCAACCAGATAGTTTAATTAAGGCTTATTTTAATTTTCATATACTAATTCTAATACAATTTCTCGGCCAGGGAATGAATTACTTGACATTTCTAATAATTCGAAACTTAAGCTGTTCACACAGGTTCGTGCCCAAGTCATTTTGATTATATTTTTTTTTCGTTTAAATCAGTTGCTCTGAAACTTGCAACTACAATTTATGCGTTAAGCTAATTTTAAATTAAATAAGCTTATTTTGAAAAAAACTTTTTTTTTTCGCGGCAGATATAATAAAACATTTTGTGTGGAAAAACTTTAATTATGGAGCGACTCGGTTCAATAGTATCGAAAACTCTAAAAAACAGGATGTTGATATCAATAGATACATCCAAAAAATCAACTGATTATGTTGATTCCAGATATACAAGATTCATCAAATTTAGTCTTACCCATCAAAAGTTATGACCCTGTGGAAATTTGCCTGATTTTTTAAATAGAGGGGAAACTCCCTTGAAGGTCAAGAAATCTTAATGAAATTGCAGCATCAGATTCAGCGTATCAGAAAACCCTACTGTAGAATTATCAAGCTTCAATATACAAAAATGAGAAATTTTACATTTTTTGCCAGAAGAAAGATGACGGAAGCGTGTTTAGTTTTTAATTTATTTTTTTTCATAGGTGATCTTATCGAAATAATGGTTCTAGAAGGTCGGGAGAGCGTGGGCTCGAACGGAAATTAAAAACTCTAGTGCCCTTTTTAAATGACCAAAAAGATTGTAGTGCAACCAGCCCCCCATCCACGCCCTTTTTTCCCTAAGTTATCTGATCAAAATTTTACGATAGGCATTTTGTTTAGTATAATTGAAAGATCAAACAACTATGTCTTTAAGGGTTAAATGACCCCCACAGTCTGTGTTGAGAAGCCTGTAAGCTATGAAATTTGCCCATTGCTTACGGGTAGTATTTGTTATTGGAAAGTATACAGATAATTTTTTGGGGGGTGGGATTTTGTGCTTGGGTTGGGTTTTTATAGGGCACATGTTCCTTAAGGAGGGAAATAACCGGGGGTGAATTCTTCTTAATTTCTCTTTGACAGCTCAATTTTTCATGGGTAGATACTCTGAGAAAATTATCTGGGGCTGTTTTCAGTGTGTTTGGATTTTCGAGAAAAACAATTCCACAGAAGGGGAGATTTCAGGAATGATCGAGAAAATTTTAAGTCTTTTTCAAATGAACTTTTATGCTGGCGAGAATTTCTAAGGCTGAATTGTCTGCAAGAAAATTTACAGGAGGGGGTATTTATGTGAGGGTGGAATTGTCTGGAGGGAATATTTATGGGAGGGGCGGATGTATTTTACGGGGGAGAACATATTCAAGGAGGAGTTTCCCGTGAGTAGAAGGGGAGGTGCTACTCCTGTTGCCCACCCCTGCTGCCACCTATAACTTTTTTTACATAGTTTATGGATGGTTATGTCTGCAGGTCGAGGTATTTGATGGTTTTATGGATTTTGTCAGTGAGAAATAAAATACAGGAGTTTTGTCACATCTATATCTGTTTTCATGGATGGTTATTTGGGTTGGTCAATTAATTTAATGGTCTTATGGATTTCTTCAGTGAGAATGGAAAAACAGAAACTTTATTACTTTCATGTACTCTGGAGTCATTATGGAGAATACGTGGTTAATGGGGTCATTGTTTTTGTTGTTGTTTTGGGCATGCGATAGAGTCATTAGAGAGAACACGTGGTTAATGGGGTCAATGTTGTTGTTATTGTTTTGGTAACGTGGTAGAGTCATTAGGGAGAACACGTGGTTAATGGGGTCAATGTTATTGTTGTTGTTTTGGGCACGTGATAGAGTCATTAGGGAGAACACGTGGTTAATGGGGTCAATGTTATTGTTGTTGTTTTGCGCATGCTATAGAGTCATTAGTGAGTACAAGTGGATACTGGGGTCATTGTTTTTGTTTTTGTTGTTGTCTCTCTAGAAAGTCATTAGTGTGAACGCGTGGTTAATGTGTTCAATGTTGTTGTTGTTGTTTTGGGCAAGCGATAGAGTCATTCGGGAGAACATGTGGTTAATGTGGTCAATGTTGTTGTTGTTGCTTTGACCACGCGATAGAGTCATTAGGGAGAACACGTGGTTAATGGGTTCAATGTTGTTGTTGTTGTTTTGGGCACACTCTCAGCGAATGCCAAGGTCAATGTTGTTGTTGTTTCCGGGCAAAGTTAATGACACTTCCTTCCAGTTGTTGTTCGAGGCAAATGATATGAGTTTCCGGGAAACAGTATTTGTTGTTGTCGCTCAAGACAAATGTCTATGTGGTCGTTATAATACACAAGTTCCATTTGAACAGTGTTGTGAGGTCCTCTACCCCAACCCCAAAGGGTTCCAATCCCCCTAACCCTACTCCAACCCCGAAGGAAGCCCCAGGTCCTCAAAGGTCCATCAGGCTCCCAAAGGGGCATCCGGCCCTCAAGGGTCCCCCAGACCCCCCCGGGCCCCAAAGAGCCCCTCTCCCTCCATCCCCCCTCCTCACCTTCCCCTCCCCTCCTTTTAGTGGCTCTTACTTCTTCCTTATCAATGTTGGGAATTGTATACGATAGATTAACTGGTTTGAAGTTGTTTATCTTGGGACTTATTATGTTGGTGCTTGTTGTTATGAGGGGCGTTTGCACCGTGGCTTCCTTAGTCACCAGCCGGCATCCTTGTTTTATTGTTATTGTTCCCACGTCTTGTAATAGTAGTTCAGTTCTATAGCTTGGGTAGAGTCTCTCTGTGTTATTATAACATGAGATAGTCCCAACTGTTTCTTTTGGAACAGAAAACAGCCACAGATCATTTCTAAGGTGAATGAATATTTCTCTTCTATTACTGCCTAATAACGCTTCGCATGAGTTTGGAATTTCTTCTTGTTGAGTTTTTTTTAAAAATATATCCAACATACATGATCCGGGTTTTACATTTTAAATGGGCAATGTTAGTTGACATACTAGGTTTTTGAATGCTACACATTCCTTTAGATCCTGTGGATTTGCTAATGCATATTTCCTCTTATCTTGATAGACTAGCAAGTATTCAGCTTCGGGTGTGATAGTCATGAACGAATTGGTTCTACCTATGTTGGCTGGAAATTTGGAGACTTTATACAAGTCATATATTGATTGTTGATTTATTAGCGGGATTGTTACCACTGCAAATAATTGTTCGTTTATCTCTGTGATGTGAACCTTCAGCTTGGTGTAATAGTGAAATAAGTTTGCTACTTCCAGTTCTGTTGGTAGGTGTAGTCCGAACGTTAAATGCGTTTTTATTTCATCCAAGATATTTTTTAGGTTCGAAGGATCCACCAGGTCATACGACAAGGTTCCTCCGGAAAGGGCGAAAAATGCACATTCAAATTTGCTAACGTCAGTTGCCAGGTTAAGTAAGGACATTGTCACTATGTCTAGTGATACCATGGTGAGGCTCGAATCGGTAATCACGCGATCTACTTCATTTTTTAAATAATTCATTATGTTTACTGTTTTTGATATTTTCTTCGAGATTGCCTCAATTTTGTCTCTCTGGTAATTGGCTATACTGGCTTGTATTTTTTGGACATGTAAGGTCACGCTCATGGCGTTATTAAGTTTTCCTACGTTTTCCCTTAGTATATTTAGGTCTTCTTCAGTTGAAAGCCCAAACAAGCGTGAGGCTAGTTCTCCCATGATTGGTATAAGACTAGCTGATCTTCGATATTTGCTTTTTCGAAAAAATACTTCGAAGATTCTCGTGGTACTTTGTTTTAACTTTTGTATTTCTGTATTGAACAATTCAAATAGTGCTTGCAGTCTCTGCCTATATAATATTAGAAAGGATTGGTGAATTGATACTCTTAGAGTGTTTTTCTCGTTTAGCTCAGGAAATGGTTCGATATCTTCCCTTGCTGGCTCATCGGCCATTGCTAATCTATCACACGTCCGTTTAACGTCTATTGTCCAACACTTCTTGTGTGGGTAATCGTTTTCTTCCTCCTTTTTAATTTTATCTTTCTTTTCTTCTTGTTGAATCGCTTGTACCTTTATCGGTTGCAGCTCTGTATGCCTTACTGGGAGTCTTGCTCTTAAGCATATAGTAAATACGCCAATTGACTGGTTGCGGTAAAACATGGGTCCAGTTGACCAAGTCCATTTTGTAAGTATCGTGGGTCTTAAATAAGTTATTGTAGTCAAATTTCTAGGTGATTCCTTGCTAAGTGCGGTTGTTTCTGGGGCTGTGCTTGTCGTAGTTTCCGACATTGAAGATTGTATGTCTCTTACTGGAGTCTCATATATAGGCGTGGTTGTTTTGGTGGCTTTTCTTTTTTTTTCGGTAGGCTTTTTATTATTATCATTTTGTTGTATATTTGAGAATTTTAATCCCTTTAGGTTAATAATTTGCTCGTAATCCTTGTCCTGTGTTAGTTTCTATAATATTCGTTTTGTAAAATTTTGTTTGGCATGATCTTGCCACAAGTCCTTGAGGAAGGTCCAGATGCTCGGAAATTCATTTATCATGGCGTAATTCCCATCATAGAGTTTATTCCTCTTAGAAGTTGCTAAAAGGGAATCGGTAGTATATTTTGCCGTTGTATATTCGTCTATAGATCCGTCCATACTGCTTAATTCTCTTTTTCTCCTGTTTCCTATATTGTTAGTCCCCAGAGCTTTGTCGATTTCTGCCATTTTCTTGTCAAAATCGTCTACTATGAATTTTGACTTTAGTTTGGGAAGAATGGGAGGTAGATTTCTTGTATTTTCTTTGTGGTGTATATCCTGTGTGGTCTGTAAGCTTTTGTCCGATCTTAAGAATTGGAATATAGAATCCTTTAATTCATTGGTGTTTTTCTCCAGTCTCATTACCTGTTGAAATATGGTTTCAAACGGTTTAGGATCCAGTTTCATAAATATTTTCCAGGCATTGTGGCTTGCAAGTAACGAGTTCTCATGTTTGAAGATTATCCCATGTTTTACGATGTCTTGGGCTATAGTTTGGGAAACGAAGATTGTTATGACCTTTGTTATTCACATCCTTTTTGCTTTTTATGGAATTAATATTTCATTAGACATTATATATGAAGACTTCTTATAATTGATAATTGAACGTGAATTTAGATTCCTATTATTTGTTTTTTCTTTTTTTTTTTTTGGGGGGGGAGACAATAGACTAATTATAAAAGATATTTTTAATATTTCAAAATAATTTTTTTTGTAAGAAATAAACAAGGTGAGATTAATAGATGTTGTAGGTCAATTTGTTACCCTGCTTATGGTCATCGTATTTTTGATTCTTAAGCTGGAGGGGATAGATATTTTAATTGCCTTTACGCGGAAATTTAATTGTTTTAACGTAAGAGTAATTGGGTTTTAATTATTTGATTGTTTCAGCTTTTTTGTTTTCTTGATCGCTTTTGATTTTGATTGATAAGTTTTAATTCTTTTAAACACAATTTCACTTCTTCTCGCTCTATATAGTACACTCTTTGGATTGTATAAGTACTGCTTGTAATATTTTATTTCTTGTAGGGGGTCATGTTTACCTTGATATTTTACACAATTTGGGTTTTCTTCAATTTTGTAAACTAATTTTTGCTTTTTACATCTGTCGAGAGGTAATAAGTCTGTCTGTAAGGGACCTTTAACATACCAGTACAGAATTTTATATAGTTTTTGCAACTTTCTTATCTCATGTTGAACTAAATAAAGGTACTTGCCATTTCTGCCGTTATATTTTATTCCTAATTTGCCTCTGGATGGTCGATATTTGGGCGTGTTTGCTAGACGTAATCCGAAGATATATGATCCTATGTTGTATTCTCTTAAGTCTTACTTGACATCCCATTTTTCCGCAAGGACTTCTTCCCCTGATTTATCCACAATAATCATTGCCGCTGAGTATATGACATTTTCCTTGGAATGTTTAATGCATATGAACTCCGTGTCAATAATTGCTTTGGGCATTTTTCTTAAACAAAAGGTAGTTTCTATTTATCTTTGATTAATTTACGATTTACTTTTTTTTCAAGATTGGTTATGATTATGGTACACTCTAGGTCGAAGTCAAACTACCTTTTCACCGGCATTTCCTCAATACATCGGTTACTAATTCGTTCGACCATAACTTGCTTAAAGCTCCATGTTAACCAATGATGAATATTTACTTTTTGTGGAAAAAACAAGGCAACTTTAGGATGAAGTTGAATTACTTTTTCACCGGTGCCACCTTGCACCTGGCTCCTTGTGTGTTCGAACATAATTTCATCCCTAAAGTTCCGTACTCTAGTTTAACGACTTTGCGGTCGCATTATAGTCTTAAAAATATAAAGATTTTCAAGAAACTACCTTTTTGTCAATATATTGATAATATATTTAGACCTTGTAATATTTACACTAATTCGTAGTTCCATAATTATTAACATAGTACTGGTTTATAATGCATTTTTTGATATTAATCGATTTTCATAATTATAACACTTCAGGTAATATTATAGGGTTCTTTCATCATTCATTTTGACAAGGTTATTTATATATACAGTTTTTCCCACTAGGGTTGGGTTTTAATTTCAATATGGGTGCTTCATCCGGCAGTGCCGCCTCTGAATTTGGAGATTTAAGCATATTTAGAAGTCGATAATTCTCCCATGAAGAAACATTTGGGCTGAGGAATTGAAGTTTAAAAACTATGTTATTATCACCGCTTTTAGACATACTGAGGTTCATTAAGTATAATAAGAGTAGGTTTTGAATGTGCAGGTCTTCGAGAGTAGTAATTATATCGTTCCTTTGCATATTCTGACGAACAATATGTCGGCATAGCTGAGCTAATGACGATGGGTCATTTATTATTTTTACTACAGAGAAACTTAAATTTACGTGCGATTGGCAACAGCATAGTTGCTCACGCATGATTACGTCTAACCCAGGGACTATTTTTCTTCCGAAACTTTTCATCTTCTTGGAAGAAATTCAGGGTTATTTTCTTTATGTCTTTATATTCTCTTGGGGTAACTTGAAAAATTGCGGATTTTATTTACACCATTGACGTATAGGATTTTAAGAAAGCTTTCACGTTTTAACATATGTCCTTGATCTATTAGTATGGAGAGAAATTTAATGGGCCAAATTGTAGTTATGTTATTATCATCTTGATCGTACCACATATTGTTGGCGATATATTCAGACAACGAGCTATACATTGTTGATGGGATATATTGTACTAAAGTTCTGAAGGCCAAATTGGCACTTTGCTTTATGTGTTCCAGTGTTCGTGTCATCGCGCACGCACTAAAATTATGTAACACTAGGATTGCCGTTAACCTAATGGTTATTCTTGGTTCCAACATAGTTTTTTGAGATTTTAGGAGGTAGCTAAATTTCGAACAGTCGAAGTCTTCCACTGTTTGATAAGTTCCTCTTCTTTCATTAAATTGTCAATATGTCCCCATTCCCTTAACGGAGCGTTAATATTGTCTACGCTATTTCTTATCTTAAGATTCCATACGATTGTATTTTCCCGTCTAAGATTATTTAATCGTTGATGGCTTGGGTATCTTATCATAATTACTACTTTGATTGTTTTACTAAATTATAGGTTCAATATAAGCACATACCGTATGGTTGCGTGTTCCGGCGATTCTCTTAACCAGTGGTTGAAGGTCTTCACGTACAGTATCTGTAAACGTGCTCGTATATAAAATTTATCATTAAATGAGCGATTACTTAGTAGTAATTTATTTTCAAAATGGTTATAGTATTTTAAGGTATAATAATGATTATGAAATAATTAAGATAATTAAATAGTTGGCTACACGGCGCGTCGCTTAGTGCTATCAATTTGATGGTTAATTGTAATATGTGCTGTTTGCTTGGCTTTTCTGATTTATAGTATTTAACTTCTATTGGTATCCTTTGATTCCTAGTCCTGTCAGAGTTGTTCTTCGTAAGAAATACTTCGGCACGGCGCCCGAACACAAAATTAAACTACTCGAGTCCCAGCACCGTGTCAACGCATTCCCCACGCATCGGAATTTTTGTCCATATTTATTCCATATTTTCGTATGGTCCCTTGTGTTATCACATTTTCTATAATTGTGAGGGTTAGGTAGGAGAATTTTCCTTGGCTCTAACCTCCCATGGTTGGGGGTTGATCCATCTTCATTATCGTATACTGTATGGACATTTGAATTATTGCTCTTATTCCATTTCTAGAGCACTTCATGGGGTTGTTCGCTGACTATTTTATTTTTCTTTTATGAATTAGAATTGCCATGTATTTTGAGCTTTTATTAATTGCCGAAAGAAAAAAAAATTTTGTTACATTCGAAGTGCGAGGGATGTTACTTCTGATTCTTCGGCTAAAATTATGCCTCGATTTGTTTAATTGTGATTTTTTTGAACTAAAAGAAAAAAATTTTTTTTTTTTTTTTTTTACCGTACGAAGTACATGTGGTATTAATACTGGGTTTTTTTTTCCCAAAAGTATCTTTTACATGGTCCGATTGGGTTTTCGAGTTTTAAACATTAAGGAAAGGATTGTATTATATTACAGGTTAGCATACTTCAATTAGTGCGATATCTGTCGATCGGCTTGAGGGAACTCTAAAGTTTTCTATTAGAACTTGCTGTGGCATTCGATTTCTATAATTGTTGAACCCTCATTTATAGCAAAATTTTTCTTAAGTAATCTATGATTAACGAGGCAAATTTTTTTCTTTAAACAATCTCTTTTTTTCTAAATATCCATAGTTTCAATTAATTTCGTTAAGGCCCTTTTTTTGAAAATATAGACTTATTTTTTTTATGTATTCAAAATTCAGTTATTAGGCTGTAACGTTTTTTTTCTTTTCATTTATTTTGATATTTTATTTAGCCGTGACGCGACTAAAGTATTACTTTTCTCGGCTTTGTATATTATTAGTTAATGGGAGTTAAGTGAGTTGAAGTGTAACTTTACTTTCAAGGTGTCAAATCGGTCTTCTCCTGTGGCAGTGTTAACGCTACTGAATATCGTGTTCTAAATTGATTTCCAAATATACAGCCTTTGAAGCCTTATCATCAAGTAAATTTTAGCTGAATGATCCTCACAAACAAGGATACTGATTTGGGAGTCAAAATTCAGTACATAGCCCGACAACAACACACTAGTCTATAATGCTTTTCACATCTCTACCACGTGGCGTTATTACTTAAGAGTTTCGTAGTTTGTCATAGGCCATATGAACTTAATTCCTTTATAATTCTCAAATTAAAATTAGAATATACTCGTTGATGTTATATATTGATGCCACTAAGATGCCGCGACTATGCCGCCTGACTGAGGGGGGGGGCTCATAAATGTGATTATAATTTTACTTATAGTATTTGTAATTATTTTTTATTGGTATTTTATCGCTATACTCTTTAGTAGGTTATTCTTATGTAAGGGCTCGATTCGGGGAGAAAGTTTGATAATTTATCCTTGTTGGTTCAGGATCTTCGAAGCGTATGTCCGAACAAAAGGGCTAAATTATCTCACAGGTGTTGTAATCTATTATATGGCTTTTACTTTCACTTAATTGCGCTAGAAATTACCTTTCGGTTATTCGTGCGTAGTATAAATGTTCGTTTTATTCTATTGATTTTAGTTGAGCACATATTCACTAGTGAGTACGTATTCTCCGAACTCTTAAATACGTGCTTTCGCGAAGTTAGTTTTGTGACTAACATGTGGTTTACTATGCCATATTACTTATTGGGGGATTTAAGGATTAACTGGGACCTGTGGTCGCAACTGGCTTATAAGGTTAGTAGAAATTATTAAATACTATCTTGTGATATGAGTATTTATGACTACTCGTCAATTTTTGGAAGGATTTTCTTCCTTTTGCGTTAATTGGTTATTTTTTGTAATTCTTTACGTCTGAATTATTTTGGTTTCTAGAGTATTTTGACAGACCTGTTAGTTTGATTTTACTCTACGTGCGCGGTTCATTTGTATGCTTTAATTCGATTCAAGGTAAAATTGGTTGAATTCGATGCTGCAAATTTTTACAGTTTTTGGTGGTTATATTATTCTCTGCCTATCGGCTGTAAGCGTTCTACGGCTTTTGCTAATTATTGCAAAACTAAGGTGTTATTTAGCTCTCGTTAGTTACGATTTTAATTTAAGGTACAACAATTATCTATTAGGGAAACATATTCTCTATAGTTGGCAATCAAAAATAGAAGTAAATCAACGCGCGGTTTTTTTTTGTCTTAATTCTATTTGAATTTTGACTTCTTGGTACGATATTTTGGAATTTTGGTAATAATTTCACATACTTCGGCTTCATGGAAGGTTTTTCTTTAACGTTTGTAACTCTTGATCAGATGACATGTTAATTAATATTTAATTATGACATCCAAAAAATTAATTTAACCTAATAGGCTAGAGTACAAATATAGGCTGGGCCACCAAAAATATTTTTTCCTTTTAGGTTTTTTTTTTTTTTTACATATTTATTGGGCTTGTTTTTTGTGACTCACGGATTACACTGCCTTGGTGGTTTTATTCGTATTTGTGGATATATTCCTATTAAGGATTATATCGCATTTCTGTAAGTTGAAATGTCTGCGTCAAAATTAATATTTTAAGTTCTGCAATTTTGACTTATTTTTACGTTTTATAGAGTTTTTATATAGGATTTATTTTTTTACATTTTTCTTGCAAGCTATTTTTTTCGTTTTTTAAGGTTACTATAATTTTCGTTTTGCGTCAATCTTCTAGCAACTAACTTCCTTTATTCGTTTAGGTTTTGGAACGGAACCGTGTATTATTTTACTTATTTTCTATTATGCCAGAACACTCTATGAACAATATATGACTATATCTATATTTAAGGATATATCGTAGATATCAATTTTTGATAGCAAGCTATATTTTTTTTTCATTTTCATCTTTATCAGGCCTAATTTTTTTTTGCTGCGGGGGTCTTGATATTTGAGGAACATTTTGGTATGGTAAGCTAATTCTTAGTTTTTAGGCGAAAGGACTATTAATTGTAGGTGTGCAATTAACTCAGAATAGGCGATATTACACGGGTCAAATATTTTTTTGTTAATGAAAAGATGAAAATTGAAGGCGATTTATCTCGAGGGCACTATGCTTATGTGATTTGACCATACTAAATCTTAAATCATAAATCTTAGTGGTTTAAACTACGTTTGGAAATTACGGGCTTTGATTATTGTTGCAACTTATCGTGTCGATGCTTTACATGGGGTCAATTGAATTGTACACGCGATTATTGACATTTGAGGTAAATTAGCATCATTTTTCCTGAAGAATCACAACGTCATTTTTCCTTTCAAATTTCGGGAAATTGGTTTTTGAATTCTTTAAATTTAAGAAAGGATTAGAAGGATTAGTAAGGACTGCCTTTGTTGTTCTGATTGATCAGTAACTCTTTGTCTACAACAGTTAAAATTTGCACTAATAGTTAAGGGGAAATTAGCGTATTTCCTACCCTGTGGGTTGGAGTGGGGGCCGGCTAGTACGCATGGTGCAAGTTAGGGTAACTAATTTTCTTTATTTACTTGTTGGTACGTACATTTTTGAGGTAAAACAAGCGAAAACACACGGGGGTAAGGCTGTGGATGGCCAAATTTCGCCGTTTTGGCTTGTAATTTTTGGAATGCATTGGAGTTTGTGGTCTTGTTCGGAGGAACACGTAAGCGAGTCTATCAATTTACCATTATTGTTTGTTTGAATTGTTTTTGATTGTTTATTTTTTGGCAGAATTTTCAGTTCATATAATGACTGAGGCCTGCATCTGTTATTTGGATTGACAGATGCTCTAGATCTATAATTTGGTTAATTATCGTATGCTTATTTGCAGGCAAATCATGCCTTGTATTGTTATTCTTCCACACATATATATATATATACATATATATACATATACATATGTATGCATTCTACCATCCAGAAACCACGATAAGCCTTACTATTATATTGTCGCCAAGTACCTGTTGTCAGAAGGGTTTCTTGGCCGGGTTATAAATATGATACTAACTTACATGTATGCTTTTTTGACTGAATATTTTAAGTTGCTTGGTATTTCATAGCCTTTACGGCAAGTTTGGGTTGTGGTTATTTTCGGTCATCTTTTCTTTTGATTAAATTTTGTATCTTTTGGAGGTCCGTATTTGATTATGTCATTGGCATGGTGATTAAAATTAAATAGTCCACAAACTTGATTGTGAGAAGATCTATAATCTATTGAATTACTAATCCGAATACTTTTTTTTTGAATTAAAAGTAATTTTTGGGAGGTAGTGGACTTGGGTTATGGATTGATAGGCGGCCGAACCTAGGACGCGGATTTGCTCCTCGTGCCCTGAAGTAAATCTCTTCATTAAGCGATCCATTGTGATCGTCTGGCTTCCTACTCTGGGGGGGGTGTCCGAAATGCTTTTTAACTATTCCTTATTAATATAAGGATGGCTATCAATTTCATGTTTTTGTTTTTTTTTTACCATTTAATTTTTAATCTGCAGTTTTTTATCTATTTATTTTTTAATTAAATAATATTTTATTTATATAAGAAAAAAAATTATATAGTTTAAAGAGTTTTAGCTCGAATATTGGGTTATTTACTACTTTTTTTGTCGCTAAACATCACATCTTATAAAATGTAGTTATTTTAATGTATTAGAAGGGGATTTTGACGAGAAAGAATTTTTACCTCTTTTTGTTTTTGTTTAGCTCGATTTATTCTCGTGTCTGGCATTTCTTAGTTTTCTGCGGCTTCTGGCGATGGTTGGGTTTTGGGTGTTCCTTGTTGTTCATAGCTTTTTGAGGGATCTTGGCCCGTAATAGCATTCTCTTGGGCGTCAGGGTACTGGTTCCTCGTAATTATATTATTATCCGTTAGAGGATGCTGTTGATTAGTTTTCACTTGGGATTTCATGTGATGCTGACGAGTCTGATTTGGAATCGCAAAATGTGCAGGTTGGGATGGTCCTTCGTTGTAACTCCTAGTAAGAAGATTTTCCAAGTGTGGGCTGAGGGGTAGATCAATTTCAACGGTAATACATGTTGCAACCATTTGTCCCAAATTTGAGCAAAAATCTCTTTGTTTCTGTAGTTCCTTATTAACTTTGGCATGGTTCTCTTTTAGTTGTTTCTCTAAACTATCTTGTTGCAGCTTAATTATTTCTTTTTGTGCCTTCAAGTGGTCGTACTTATGTTGCATTTCCAAAATCTTTGCTCTCTGGGGTGTTAGAAGTTCTTGTATTGCCATCGTCGCGGACAGGATGGTACTGTTCTTATGATCTTGTACTTTTTTTTCCAAGTTCCTGCAATTTATCGTACAATATTTGTAATTTTAGGATCTGGTCGGGATAATTATATCCTTCGACAATTGCAGTGTCACTGATTGATTCCATTTCATTCTGGATTTTGGTGATTTGTTCTTTCACCTCCATAAATTGGGCCTCTATTAATTTGTCTATTTGTTTAGTAATTAGGATCTCATTTATCTTCTTGTTCATTTTTTCTTGGGACGCCTTAACTTCGCTAAGCGATTTAAGTATGGTTTCTATCATATTTTCAATTTTCAATTTTTCCGTTATTAATTAGGCCGATGGCACTAGTAGTTTTGCTCGTACTTGAAATAGCTGATCCATATTTGCTCTGTCAGTAACGGGGTTGCACTGGGTATTTTTCTTTCGGAGGGGGGGGGCTGGAACACGTCTTGTTCGTTGTCTATCTTCGGGGTTCTTTACCAAGTCGAGTTTTAGTTTATCTGGAAAAATTAAATATTGACTTATTGCGACCTTTTATGGGCATCACAATAGAAGTTGCCCATATATTCTGGTTATATGTTTTTTTTGTTTTTTTAAAATGATAATTATTATTTAATATTGCCTTATAATTTTTTTTTTTGGGGATACTTGTTCCTAGACGTATTTCCATTTGTCTGGTTTCCTACTAATTCTGCCAGATTTCGTGGTAGTTTCCTGTTCGCCTTCTTGTTTTTTATTCTTTGTTGATTTTCCCATAGAGATCAGATCAAATTTCTTATACTGTTTTAGTAGGTATTTTTGACCTTTTAATTTTAGCGGCTTTTGCATGGGCCGCAGCCGAAGCCTGTTTTTGTTTTGGTGCGTTCTGGGGGTAGTCAGGATCTGATTCATCGTCGGACTCATTAGAGCTAGTATCTGAAGATTCATTATTTGGGCTTTCGGGGGCGATCCTTTGCAATTGAGGGGTATCTCCTGCCCTTGCTTCATATATCTCATCTGCTCTAGAAGTTGAGGGTTTATTTTCTATTTCCTCACGCTGAGGTCCTGCCTCGGGGGAGTTAAATGATTCTTGGGAACTTTGGGAGGAGTCAAATACTTTTGGAGAATGTCTCCACTGCTTGAATGCCATATCTTCCGGGGGGTGTGGTGTATTTCGTAACATGGTCTGTTTCCAGGAGTGAGATTCCTTGGGTTTTACTTTAGATACCGTTATGTGATGGTACTGTCCCAAGTTTTCATCTTCAGGGTGCTCCTGTGTCCACGGCAAAGTACTTTGCCTTGTTTTTATGGGATAGTTGATAATGTCCATAGCCTCTCTCCGGTTTTTTGTATTTTTATCCCTGGGAGGAGTTTTCCTCCTTTTTGTACCTGGGGTTTCCACGGCTCTGTTTAGTTCCTCCTGTAATGACAGGGGTCTTTCTCTCGTGGTTGCTGGGGATACCATGTCATCAGGAAATCTTTTGGGGGGACATGGAGTTGAAATTCTATCGGGGAAAAATTGGGTTTTTGGCGACAGCGTATAATCCAGTTCTTGCTCTGAGCTTTCTGTGGATGAGCTCTCTGGGCTTTTTGGGGTTCTTGCAGGCATGGGTATTAGGGGTTTTCTTTTAGGGATGACTAGATTTTTCATGGCCAAAAATTCTTCAAAATCTTCCTCCTCGCTATTATTTTCAAAATAGTTTTGTTTGAAATTAAAGGGTTTTAGTTCGGATAGCCTGGACCTAGGGAATTGATTTTCCGCGTTTGATGAATCTGAAAATGGGGGTTCGGGTGCCCACTTAACGGGGTATTTGGCACCTTTTATACGGCTTACGTGTGCTTTGTATGTTCTTCCGTTTTCTGGATTTATCATTTTAAAAGTAAAATCGTTGTCATATTTTTTGATTATTCTGTAGGGTCCTGAATATTTATTGGAAAGTTTTTTTGCCTTCCAGTTTAGCTTCATTTTTCAAATAGACACGGTCGCCTACCTTAAAATTTATATTTCCTTTGATTTTGGATTCACTTTTCAACTTTTGATTCATTTTACATTTTTCTATCTATTGTCTAACTATTTTATAGGTTCTTCTCATCTTATTTATAACATCTTGCTTATAGTCCTCCGTGCTGTTGTAATACTGTCTTGATTATATAATTTCTTGATAAGGTATTTCAAAATCGCGTCCGAATAAAAGAAAAAATGGACTTTCTTTAGTCGTTTCCGAGTAGGCCGCATTAATTACATTAGTCAAGTAAGGTAGATATTGATCCCAATCGTTTCGATTGTTCTGTGAATAAATGCTTAAAACATTGGAAAATATTTTGTGCCTATTTTCAATTTTTCCATTAGATTGGGGATGGTAGGGGGAGGTTATTAGTTTTTCTATTTTAAGGAAACTCATTAAATCCTTAGTTACTTTAGAAACGAAGTTAGATCCATTGTCGCTAATGACCCGTTTAGGAACGCCAAACTCTAAAAATATTTTTGCTAGGGCTTTACTGGTGGCATATGCGCCTTGATTCTTCAATGCTTTGGCAAAAGTGAAGCCGGTAAAATGATCTTTTACTGAAAGGATGCAATTATGACCTCTATTAGAAACGGGTAATCCTCCACTTGTACCGAATAGGTCAACTGAAACAATATCAAAATGGAACCTTTATACCGGCACTCTTCTCAAGGGGAGATTTGGGTACGTTTGAGGATTTTTTCTTAAGTGACAAGCTTCACATGTACTTATAAAATCTTTGAGTTTTGTTAATGCCGACGGAACATAAAAGTATTGTTTTAGCTTGTGAAATGTTTTGGTTATTCCTAAGTGTCCGCCTGTTTCCGAATGGAAGTACTCAAAGGCAGGTCTTATCAAGTTTTGGGGCAGCACTGGGATTATTAAGGTTCGATTCCTATTTGTTTCGCCTGTTACTATCCTGCAAAGGATTTCTTCGTCAAAGTCATAATAAAAATTGTCTATTTCCCGTCTTAGGGCTCTGAACCTATCAGGGAGGTTACCTGAATTCACAAAGTAATTAATGAGGGTCAAACACATTTCATCCTTAACTTGGTTTCTTTTAATATTGGCTAGGGATAAGGGACTTACTCGTGGTCCTTTTTCTTCTGTAAGGATTTTTGGTATATTCTTCTTTTGTTTTTGTTTACTGGGATTAATGGCATTTATCTGTTTAGTTTCATTATCTGAAGAGTTATTCTCAGGGTATCTACTTAGGTAATCGCAAGGAGCATTCTGCTTACCGGTCACGTGTTCAAATTCGTAATCCAGATCTTGGATTTTCATTATCCATCGCGCTAAGATTCCGGTTGTATTCTTAAATGTGCTTAGGTGCTGTTAGCTTTTATGATCCGAACGCAACTTAAATTTTCGTCCTACTAAATAATGTCTAAATTTATCTAAGTGGTAAATTATAGATAGTAATTCCAATTGCGTTGCTTAATAACTACTTTCGCCGTTGGTTAGAGTTCTGCTTGAATAGCATTTTACCTTCTCTATATATCGTGGGGGGTTCTGTTGGGGATCGGGTTTGTTTTCCACGAGGATTATTTGGGAAAGAATTGCACCGATACCTAGAGCTGAAGCATCGGTGGTAACCACGAATGTACCTTTTTCAAAGTCTGGTAACGCTAATATTGGTTCAGAAGTAAGAGCTTTCTTGAGAGTGTCCAAAGAGGTTTGAGCTTCCTGAGACCAGGTAACATTTTGGGAATTCCCTTTAGTTAGATCTGTTAGGGATTGTGCGGTTTGGGCGTAGTTACGTATAAATTTTCTAAAGTAACTGGTTAAACCAATAATGCCTCTTAATTGTTTCATAGTTTTTGGCGGCTTAAGATTTTCCACACATTTTATCTTCTCAGGATCCGGTGATATTTGACCTTGGGTCACTATCATTCCTAAGAATTTTATTTCGGATTGAAACAAATTTATTTTTTCCGGTCTACATTTCAAATCACTCTCTCTGAATTTTTCGAAAACTTTGGTCAATGTTTTTAAATGGTCCTCTGGTGTTTCTCCTACACAAATAACATCATCCACAAAATGGATAATATTTTCTATACCTCGTAATAAGTGTAACAGAGGTCTACATAATGCACTTGAACTTGTTTTGAGTCCAAAGGGTACTCTCAAATATTCATAAGAACCACATTCCGTCGTTGAAAAGGCCGTTTTATAGACGTCATTACCTGCTATCTTAACTTGGTGATAACCTTGTGTAAGGTCAAGAGATGTAAAAATTTTATTTTTGGTTGAAATGGAATCTAGGATTTCATCAATTCGGGGCAGGGGAAATTTGTCGCTAACTACTTGCTTATTTAAGGCTCTATAATCTACTACAAGCCTGAGGTCCTTGTTCTTTTTTGGCACTAGTAGAACGGGGGCTGAATACGGGCTTATACTCGGCCGTATTATATTATTTCTTTCTAACTCGTGGATTTTATTTTTTAACCAGCCTTTGTAGGGATGGGGGATGCGATAGGGCTGTTTAGCTACAGGTAACCCTGTGGTTTGGATAGAGTGTTGATAAGATGGTATCAACCCGATGTCTTCCTCACATATAGAAAAAATATCTCTAAAGTTCCAAAGCAATTCACATAATTTATCCTTTAATTGCGTATCTCGAATATGATCTAGTTTAAATTTTTCAAAAAATTGGGGTTTTGTTAGGGGGTACCTATTCTTTGGATTGTTATTTCCAATATTATTAACTAATCTTTCCTTGGAGTCTTTCCAGTTGTTTAGCTCATGCTCAGAAATAACCTGTATTTCCACGAGACATGTCCCTTTTTTCAATGTGATCATATCGTTTTTACGTGTGTTAGTTAACCAAATGAAACCTTCGCCTTTTTCGTATGAAATGATCTGTTCTTCACAAAACAGATTTTCTGGAATTTCTTTACACGGGGATGCAAACCAGATTTCAGAATTGTCATTTACGGGGGTGACCATTTGAGAGATTTGTACTCTTTGCATGGTATTTGGGGGGATTTTTGTTTTACGTACTGCGAACCCATAATATTTCTTTTCCGTGTTATTTTCTATTGCATCAAGATTGGCGCTTGATTGTGTCAAGTCTTCCGCTTTTGCAGTTGATTCTAAGGGTGATTCCAATTCCTTTCCCCTTACAACAATGTTTGGGGTTATTATTTAGGTCCACAATTCAGCTATCTTCTTGATCTCTTTTTGTCTATACTCCTGCAGTTTTCCTATTCTTACTTTTACTGACTCGATCCACTTGCTGTTTGATTCTCCTTTTCGTCTGCTCCATTAATTTTGATTTTCTATCAGTTTGCTCGTTTGATTTCCCACGGGACCAGAAATGGGAGGAAATGACGTGACGTGGGGTACAAAAGATTTGATTCTATTCACTGTTGCTTCCCCTCTCTCCACGCGTTGGAGAATAGGGTCGTGTGGATACACGAGTCGGTTATTTGCTATATATAATAACACCTTATTAGATTTTAAGAAATTATCACCAATTATCGCTTCATATGGGAAAACTTTGCAGATTATGAAGTTTGTATGAAAGATACTATTATCTTTTATCACATCTAGGCATATGGAGCCTATAGCCTCCAGCCTATGACCCGTGACACTTGTTAAATTGGGAATATTAAAATTTTTCCGTCGCTTGATATATACTGGGAGTCTATTAAATATATTCGCATTTATTATGTTAACCGATGCACCCGAATCTATTAACGCTTTGAAGTTAATACTTGCAAAACTAAAATTATTCAATATGGGTAGCATATCATTATTATCACTAAAAGAAGGTACAATTACTGGATGGGACCTACAAAAAATACTGGCCTCCAGGGTCCCGGTTAATTTTCTTGGGGGCCTAATTCGTTTCCCTGTGCGCTTATTTGATAAGTTGGGGTTTGACATTGGGGTTCGGTGGGAAGTTCACCCTCCACTTCACTAGCATGTGAAATTCCCATTTGATTGACATTTGACTGTCTTGTTTGCCACGTATTATTGCGTGGGTTAAAGTTTCTCGTGCCGACGGCTCGCGGCATTTGTTCATTTTGTATTGACGAAAAATTTCTTTCATTTCCCGTCGGAAAAAAATATCCTCTGTAATCGGTTGTATTTCTGTTGAATCTAGTTGGATACACCGTTCGTGAATTGAATTGGTACATGTTTTGTCGCATATTTGGGTTGGGGAACCGATAATTACTTTGTCGGTTGGGGGAAGGATTTATATAGGTTTGGGGATTCGTATATTGGGAAGGATTCGTTGGATTTGTACACACGAATCCTTGTTGGTACGAGTTGCGGTACGAGGGTAGACGTGGGGGGTTATTTCTATAGTTTCCTGCCCCATTGGCGTTTGAGTTTGTTCTCCCGAACAAACGGTTATTAAAATTGGGGGTTACTGGTGTGAAGTTATTTCTAGTACGGCATTCCCAGGCAATATGTCCTTGTTTATTACATGCATAGCATATAATTGGGGGGTTCTGTACGTAGTTTGTTGTATTCGTGGTTCCAAAACGTACCATTCTTTGTCTCGTAGGGGTTGGGGATCTATTTTGGTTTTGTTTGGGTGAGTTGTCTCTTGGAAAGAAATTTTGGGAAATTGCTCGTGATCGTCCCGGAGTTGAATTTTCTACATTATTTATTCTTGACTTATTGTGGTTCGCCACAATTGAGTCAATTTCTATCATTCTCTCCACTTCCTGGACTGCTAGGTCTAAAGTTTGGATATTTTTTTATATCAACATTCGGTAAAGTTTGGGGCTTAATCCTTGCATGAAAGCATTTAGTACGATTTTATCGTATAAGGGACCAAACTCTTTTCCGTACTTGGCTTCAATGGATACCATTACTTTGTGCAGGTACTCTCTAACATTTTGTGTTTCGTCGAAACAAACCGTACCATGCTTTAGTTTATGTGTTGAACTGGTTTCAACGAATCTTTCTCGGAACGCTTTTAGTAATTTTTCTATTGAGTTTATAGGAAGATTGCTATCTTCCCCTATCGTATTTTCAATTTGTTTTAGAAATGTTAGTGCCTGCCCCTGAAGTATCATTAGCAACATGCTTACTAATGATTTTAAGTCTGTTTGAGTAACCTCTACAAATTGATTTAATTGGATAATAAATTCATCCACATCTGAGTCTCCGTTATATGGGGGTAGGGATTTTGATATTTCCACTGTTTTAGCGATAATTTTTTGCTTTAATAATTGTGCGTTTTGATCTAACGACATATTGGTTGTTTTTTTTTGATGGGTTAAAATTCGGTACTGGTTTTTAGTTGTTTGATATTTTTTTTTTTTTAAATTGATATTATTTTTTTTTTTAATTACATGTCCTCTCTTTTGATACTATTTCCAGATGATTTAGGCCTAAAAAAAAATTTTGCACTTGAAAATATGCAAACAATATTACACTTTAATGCATGCAAAGAGAGAAAAAAAATTTTCTTGTCGTTAATATTTCTCAACGTTTTTTTTTTTTATTGGTGTACGTGTTTTTTTGCTCCTTTAAAACGACTGCGCCAATTCTACTGAGGGGGTTTTCTTTTGATAAGGGTACGACAGCGGCGTTTGGTTAGTTGAGGCTAATTCTAATGGGGGGGTTTTCGAAATGACTAATTCTTATATCTTTTTTGGGAATTTCCAATTAATTTATCCAATGGGAAATTTAGTTGAGCTCTTGGTTAGCGGTCCGCGGGTGGCTTACCTGAGTGGAGGCTGAACATCTGGAGTGGGGAGCTTAATGTATGGGTACAGGTAGGGAGATTATATTGATGGCCAGGCTGAATCTAAATCAGACTGATAAGTTTCAGTTTATCTTAGGAGCGAGTGGAGCCACAAGGACCAACAAGCTTGAGAAATATCAACACAATAGAATAAAATAAAATAATAGTGCGTTTATTGTCACTTACATAGTAATTGCAGAGTTCTTGGTTGTATCAACAAATTAACAACACAGGTTTCCAATACAAATTGTACTGAGACGAAATATCTCAAAGTTAGTACACTTCAAAAGTTTGTTACAACACAATCATGATCAAAAAAATAGCTAGGAGACTCGTGTAAAACTCGAACTAAGACTCAAAATAGACTGCAACTAAGCTCAAAATAGACTGAAAAAGACTCGCGCAAAAGTGTTAAGTTCTAACTATCTATCCTCTGCAACTATGCCGGAGGTTACGTTTAGGCGTTGCTAGAAGTATATTTTCTCAGTCCTTATTGGCTGCACTATTGTCCTACATTACTATTGAACTGGCTCGCACCAATGAGCTACTTGGGTTTAATTACAGTTTATGAGTCTTAAGATGTCACTCTGGAATTTTTCTAGCAACTAAAAATTCTACACTGCAATATTTTTCTAACAGGTGTTGCTTAATTTATGACTCTTGAGCTATCACTTTGGTATTTCTCGAACGATCAAAGTTTTATATTGTAACATTTTACCAGCAGGGTGTTGCTTAATTTTCAGAAGACTTATATTTTATTTCTTTGAAAATTGGTAAGGGATAATACAATTTAATTGCACTAAGATACCCAGTTTTAAATTTAGACTTCAGAACAATGCGATTAGCTTAAGCAAATATATTTTGCATCTCGAGCGACTACTTTTTTTGTATTGTAAATCTTACTCTCTTGACGGTTTGGTATTTTCGAGTGCTTATTATTCGAACACAGGTGTTAGTCACCTGCCGTATAAGATTTGGTCAAGCTAATATTTATTGAATACTTTGGAGACGGGGGGTCAGATTTACTTATTACATTTTCTGTGGGAAAGAATTTTGTTTAATTAACTGCGTTTATTTCTGTATTTTAAATTGAACGCTTGATCTTTTGATCGCTTGAACGTTTGATCTGTAGGTTACTAGAATTTTTGAATTCACATTCTTGGGTGATGTTATTTTACTGGGGTAAATTTTAATTGGGGAATTTTGATGTATATTTTTTGAGAATCCATCCCATTACAATCCCAAACTCGAACTTTCAGACAACAAACACCTATGAGTGACTAGGAATCCTAGCTCTGAAAAGTCCAAAAAGCAAACTACACCTCCCAAATCATAATTTTCTGAAAGGACACACATATGATAGGCTAAGAAATCTAGCTCAGAAAAGTCGAAAATAGCAAATTAACCATCCCACACCAGAGTTTTCGTACAACACATACCTATGTAGTTACTAGTACACAATTTAGGAATGTTAAAAAAACTAACAACCCACACACCCCAAATCCGTTTTTATATACATCTAACACATACATACAACTAAGATCACCGGTTATTAAAAGTCGGACATATCCCATTCCCTATCATACCACTATTGATTCATACACATGACACCTATGAACGGCTAAGAAACCTAGCTCAGAAAAGTCAAAAATAGCAAACTAGTCATCCCAAACTATAGGTTTCAGACAACAAACACCTATGAAAGGCTAAGAAATCCAGCTCAGAAAAGTCAAAAGTAGCAATCCACCCATCCCAAATCATAGGTTTCATAGAACACACGCCTATGAAAGACTAAGAAATCCACCTCAGAAAAGTCAAAAATAGCAAACTACATATCCCAAATCATCGGTTTCAGTCAACACACACCAACGAAAGACTAAGAAACCTAGCTCAGAAAAGTCAAAAATAGCAAACTATTCATCCCAAACTATTGGTTTCAGACAACATTCACCTACGAAATACTAGAAAACCTTAGCTCAGAAAAGCCTGAAATAGCAAACTATACATCCCAAATCATAATTTTCTGACAACGCATACCTATGAAAGGCTAAGAAATCCAGCTCAGAAAAGTCGAAAATAGCAAACTACACATCCCAAATCATAGGTTTCAGACACCACTCACCTATGAAAGACTAAGAAATCCAACACAGAAAAGTCAACAATAACAAACTACCTAGCCCAAATAAGACTTTTCACTCAACACACATCAACGAAAGGCTAAGAAACCTAGCTCATAAAAGCCTGAAATAGCAAACTACTCATCCCAAACTATTGGTTTCAGACAACATTCACCGAGGAAATACTAGGAAACCTTAGCTCAGAAAAGCCTGAAGTAGCAAACTACACATCCCAAATCATAGGTTTCAGACAACACACATCAACGAAAGACGGGTGCTCGGGGAGAGCCTTTGAGGGTCTGTGGGGCCCTTGAGGGTCGGTGGTCCTTTGGGAGCTCGGGGGGACCTTTGGGGACGGGGGGATGGGCTTTGGGGGCGGGGTAGGGCTTGGGGGGGTCGGGGGGGGCCTTGGGGGGGCCGGGGGGGCCTTTGGGTGCCTGGGGGACATTTGGGGACCGGTGGAGGGCCTTTGGGACCCCGTTGGTCCTTTGGGAGCTCGAGGTGCCTTTGGGGGGCCCGGGGATGGCATTTGGGGTCTGGGTGGGCCTTTGGGGCGCCGGTGGCCCTTTGGGAGCTTGGGGGGCCTTTGAGTGTCCGGGGGACAGTTGGGAGCCTGGGGGACATTTGGGGCCTGGGGATGGCCTTTGGGGGTCTGGGTGGGCCTTTGGGGGACCGGTGGAGGGCCTTTGGGAGTTTGGGGGGCTTTGAGGACCGGGGGCTTCCTTCGGGGTTGGGGTAGGAGGATTGGAACCCTTTGGGGTTGGGTTAGAGGACCTCACAACACTGTTCAAATGAAACTTGTGTATTATAACGACCACACTCAAATTCTCTTCTAAAATCTCTTCAAAAATCTTCTTTTAAAATGTCTCTATCTGTTTCGCCGAAATAGTTCCATAACCTGTCTAAAACGGTTTCGCCCAAATAATCCCTAAACGTCAATTCAGCGTGTTCCTTTGTTATTGGCATCTCTGCGCTAACACATTTCAAATTAATATGAAACCTTTTCGCGCGCTAAAACAATTCATTGCTAAGATGTTTCTTGCCTAATTGTTTCCATGGCCTTTGGTTATTAATATCCTTTGGAGTTCGACCAGTAGAACTGTTCCCGTGGCAAAGACATTAATGATTTGGATCTATTCCTGGAGAAATGTTTCTAGGCGAAAATTTTTAAAGTCTGACAGATGATGTCATTGATTGATTGATCTGTCAAGAAAGGGGAAATTAATTTGTTGTTTCTAAGGGGAATTATTGATTCACGATAGGTGAATTTAGGTCGACAGCACAGGTGTTCTGACTCGTGACTACACCACGTGGTTTATGGTTTTGTCAGTGAGAAAGTTCCTGTTTTTTCAAATTCTCACTGACAAAAACCATAAAAACATACAAAAATGTGAGAAAGTTCCTGTTTTTCAAATTCTCACTGACAAAAACCATAAAAACAGACATAAATGTGACAAAGTTCCTGTTTTTCAAATTCTCACTGACAAAAACCATTAAACATCCATGAAAAACATCAAATAAATCGACCAACACACATAACCATCCATGAAAACATACGTAAATGTGACAAAATTCGTGTTTTTTCAAATTCTCATTGACAAAAAAACCATAAACCACGTGGTTCTCGTGCCAATATATGGTGTTAAAAAAAGTTGTAGGTGGCAGCAGGGGTGAGCAATGGGGGCTTTAGGGTCACCTCTACTGTTGTTTAGGGAGGGGGACTGTAACTTCCCTGTACAAGGTTTTAACCATTTTGATTCCCATGGTACACTTTTCATATTGATCGGACGCCATATTTGAGGGGTTTGAGGCTTTTTTTCGAAATCACCATAAATTTCTTTTTCAATAAACTTTTACTTCTAAGATCAACCGAAATAATAGTTACCATTCCTGATTCAGTGTCAGATGGCAATTTTTTCTCACGAGACAGTTTTTTTTGAAAACACGTTTTTCAAATTTCTATTACTATGGGCTTTGGTTCACTCTTTACTAGGTCGCAGCTGCCGCTGCAACCATGATTCCTAGTGGCAAATAAAGGAAACTTTGCTACTAGCCCCCTCCCACATCCCTTTTGCCCCAAAAATGTTCGATCAAAAGTTTCGGATAGCCATTTTGTTTAGCACAGTTGAAAGGTTCCAAAACTATACCTTTAGGTTTAACATGACCCGCGCAGGCACTCATAATAGGTCTGGGGATGAACTAAGGATAATTTACAAAGGATAATAAGGATAATATACGATCCATAAAAATCAGTTTCATAGCTTCAAAGACAAATAACGGGTGACAGAATGCATTGGACTTGCATAACTTGGGATACATATTCACACATTAGGAGAGTTGGGGGTAAGGTTAGGTTACTTTGCCCCACACCTCCCTAATGTCCAAATATATAGACCAAATTATATTATTATATAAACTAAAGTATTATATTTTCATCATATTTTGGCATTAGGATTAACATATCTACTTCTTGGGTGTGTTCCGTATAATTAACAAGTACCTCTTTTTTTTATTAAAGAAGCAATAAGACCGATGCTTATCGAAATTTGTGATGGGTGACACATTTTGTCTCCGAAATGGGGACACATTTTTTCATGAAAAATATAAAAATGCCATTTTCAAAATTGTCGGTGGTGTCCTAGTAATTGTACTAGCTTATCTAGAGTAAATAGAAAATAGTTTAAATAATTTTATGGGGAAAAAATGGGTTTTGGGTCGACAAAAGAAATTAAAAAGAAAAGGAAAATATTTCAATTATATCACCGATAACCAATTTTTAGTGATTGGGGTATAAGCCAAGGGTACCAATTCGGAAAAATACAGGGAGGAAGCAAGGATTTTGTTCTATTCTCTTCATAAACATACGAAAAGGCATTTCTAAAAATTTTAAGGTTAATTTTGCTTGAGAAAAAACGAAACATCCATCTAAAGCTCCCACATCTAGGGGGTAATTTTACCCTATTCGTGTAGGTGCGCCTAGTCAAGAAACATAACAAGTATTAATTACAACGATAAAGAATATTATAATTCTAGTGATTTCTAGTCAATAATCTAGGGATTTATGTACTGGCTTAGTTATTTTTTTTTTCAAAAATCTTGGTGATTTTTTCTTTATCAGGTGGCAACTCTGGCATTACATGTTGTCTGTGTCCTGTATATATTGCATTAAGATAGCTTCCAATGCTGGTAAAATAAAATTATTTTTCATTTGAAGTGCACAATGCCATAATTTCGTCAAAACAACTAACAGAAATTGAAAAAACTATTGAAAAAAAACTTGATGGTAAAATTTTCAAAGTTCAGCACCCTTAAAAATACAAAGAATCAACACTATCCTTTTCTTTGGCCTACACTCCTTCCCCTCGAGATTGGTCACAAGTGCCCACTGCCCGTAGAAAAATTTAAAGTTATTTTACCTACCTGAAAAATTGTTGGCAATTTAGAAAATGGGTTGAAATCAATTATTTTATATTCTTCATCAATTCTTTTCTTCCATCTTTTTCTTTTCAAATTTGTTTCACCAACTCTTCAATCAATTCTTTTATCATTTACAATTCTTCATCTTTAATATTTTTCAGGTAAATAAACTACTGCTACTACTAACAATTCACCGCAGCACCAAGCCACCTAAGGCCAATACAGTTACGCACTCTCCTCCTCCATCCCAGTCTATTCAAAGCCCCCATTACGCCCTCCCAGGAAGTTCCGATTTCCCATATATCTTTTTTACGACATCCTCTCACCCTAGCCGCGGACGACCTGCTTGCCTTTTAGCCCAAGGCGGTAGGCTAAAAACGACAATCTTTGGTAATCTGTCATCCTTCATCCACAGAACATGCCCAAGCCTTCTCAACCTTTCTCTCATTATAAGTAGGAAGGCCTCTCTAATTACTAAACTAAGTGACGTCTAAGCCATATGCCTATTTCTAGGCCAATCAGAGAGCCACAATACTGACAGGAGTGACATCACTTAGCCCTGACTTCCAGGAATTTAGTATGGATTTGCGTAATAGGCTATTGTTGAAATCAAGCTACGTAATTTCTGTTTTTATACGATTTCATCTTGGAACATTGTATAAGTTGATTATACTTCATGCTTATATAACAGTTCTTTTGAAGCTTTTAATTAAAACTAAACTTTTTCCACAAAATAAGTTTTTCAAAGAAAAGTAAAGAACTCTATTAAACAAAAAATGAGCAAAATAAAAATCAAATAATCTACCAAGCGTGAAACTACCACAAATCAGCATTGATAAATAAATGAAACTCAAAACGAACAGAAATTACAATAATTAACCGAGTCAAATTCAAAACGAGCAGAAATTAACATAAGTTGGGCGCAAAACCCCTATGCTTTCCCAAGGCTAGAACAAGATTTGCACTTTACTGAAAAAATATAAACATTTTTACTTTTATAACTTTAATAAATCAATTGAAATTAACTTTTTGATTACTAAATATCAGTATATGTATATTAAACTGACAATCCACATTCATTTGTAATTTTTCAGTTAAGTGCAAATTTTGTTCTGGCCTTGGGAAGGCCTTGTATAAAAACCTTATAAGCCCCCAGGGCACAACTTAAAACCCTTGCCCCGAGGGTTGGGGGGGAGTGTCCTCCTCAAAAAGATATTTTCTATCTGGAAACTAAGTAAGCTGATCAAAATGGCTATCTAAAAATTTTGTTTAGATGTGATTGGGAGAATGAGTGGGGTTGGGGGGGGGCTAGTTACCCTCCAATCATTTTGACTATTAATAAGGGCACGAGCCCTTTGAATTTCCAATCATATGAGCCTTTTTTGAAGCTTCTACGAAAACGCCTTCTATAAAAACCTTATATGCCCCCAGGGCACAACTTAAAACCCTTGCCTCGAGGGTTGTGGGGGAGTGTCCTCCACAAAAATATATTTTCTATATAAAAATCAACTACGCTGAACAAAATGGCTATCTCAAAATTTTGATTGGGTGTATTTGGGGGAATTATGGGCGTGGGGGGGGGGGGCTAGTTGCCCTCCAATCACTTTTGACTATTAAAAAGGGCACTAGCCCTTTGAATTTCCAGTCGAATGAGCCTTTTTTGAAGTTTCTACGACAACGCCTTCTATAAGAACCTTATATGCCCTCAGGGCATAACTTAAAACCCTTGCCCCGTGGGTTGTGGGGGAGTGTCCTCCTCAAAAAGATATTTCCTATCTTTAAATCAACTACGCTGAACAAAATGGTTATCTCAAAATTTTGATTGTACGTATTTGGGGGAATGAGGGGCGTGGGGGTGGGGGGCTAGTTGCCCTCCAATCCCTTTCGACTATTAAAAGGGGCATTAGCCACTCCAATTTTCAATCGAATGAGCCTTTTTGAAGTTTCTACGACGACTCCTTCGATACGAAGTGCCCGGGTATGGAGAAAAAAAACAACACATTGTGCCCACATCGTTCAATTGTTCATCGTTTATTGTTCAATCATAGGCAGCGCTAGCGCGCTGCCTATGATTGAACAATAAACATCAAATAATATGGATAATTTTGTTAACCAACTATATACCGTAAGTTTTATTTTTAATTAATTGAGATATTTCGGTACTATTGCATTATATGGAGACACATAAAAAAAAAACTAGTTTGCTTAATAAAATAAAGAATGGGATGAATAATAGTTTAGAAACAAATTTGGGGTATATATTTGCACATTGTAGGCATGGGAGGGTAAAGCATAGCATATACTAAATGTAACCCAGGTAGCATTTTTCTTTGAACGCTTTAATTTTTTTGGGGTCTAGACAAGCCTAGCAGTGAAAATGTCGTTTGATGTAAATTTTAAGTCTCTAAGCTGTGTGTGTGCTACAAGCTTTTTATCTGATTATAAGAATATATACTGGGAGCGTGTTATCAAGCCTATATATTTACATACGCCATGTTTCTTGAGCTTATAACATTTTGATGGTTATATTATGGGTTTGAAGCCTATCTAGCTAGCTAACAATGAAATTTATCCCCCTTAATTCTAGGTTATAGCCTTCTCTGTTTTTAGAAATACAGACAAGACTGTTAATAAGGAGAAGAGATTATATTTCAAACAGAGCATATAAATTTACTTGGAATTCGTCACTTCAATTCCTATTGGCTACAGTTTAGTCCTTACTGTATTCGCAGGTTCAATTCCTTCAATAGGCAATATTGATTCTTTGTGTAGACCCGGATAAAGATCGTTCATTATTGTAATGTCCTGCATCATTTTGTCTCAGAACTTTTCAGTAATTCAGTAATTTCACCATCCTTATTCTTTTGGTGTTTGAATACATTCAAAATCGTGTGTAGTTTCCTCTGATGTCAAACTTACCAAAAAACTCTTTTTCTTTTACGCATCACTTCAGTTACTAATGGCTGCAGATAAATATTTTAAATCAGCAAAAAAATTCAATTTTTTTGATATATCTATTGGTGTAAATATTCCGTTTTTTTAAGTTTCGGTTACTATAGAAACGAGTCGCTCTTACTATACAGTATGTTACTACGAAATATTTGATTTCTTCAAAAATAAAATATTTTTGAAAACACTGCAGTATGAAAAGAAATCAAAAATGTAGTTTATTGTAAAGAGTCATTCTCTTTTTAATTGTTTTTTATTTAAAAGGCACTAGAACTTTTAATTTCCATTTAAATGTGCTCTCTCAAAACATTCTAGGACCACTTGGTCAATGCAATCATTCCTGGGTCAAAGAAAGAAAGAAATAAACAAACAAATAAACACGCATCCGTGATCTTGCTTCTGGCAAAAATACTGAATTTCACATTTTGGCAGATAGGAGCTTGAAACTTCTACAGAAGGGTTTTTTGATACACTGAATCTGATAGAGTGATTTTTTAAAGATTCTATGACTATTAGGGGTTGTTTCTCCTGTTCTCGAAAATAGGGCAAATTTTCCCAGGCTCTTAAATATTGATGGATAATATTAAACTTGATGAAACTTATATACTAAATATCAGCGTAAAAATCTGATTCTTTTGATGTACCTATTGGTAGCAAAATTCCGTTTTTTAAGTTTTGGTTACTCTTGAGACGAGTGGCTCTTACTATACAGTTCGTTACCACGAACTGTTTGATAAACCCCTTGAAAGAATCAAACAGAGGCATTTCTGATGGGGAGTCAGGATTTCAGTTAAGAATCGCTAGGATTATTATGTAGACTGTAAAAATATTTACAGTGCCTGAGCAATAATTGTAATACGAGTATTTCGGATCAATCTAGAAAAATAATTGAAAATATGAAAATTAATTTGTTTCTTGTTTGATAAAATCAACTTAAATTGCAGAAAATATTTTATATATTTTAACAAGGGATTGCAGCAATTCAAAAGCCTTAAGAGAAAATAAAAAGTTTGAAGATTAGTCGAAATCACTCTTAGAAATTGGACTTGCTTTAATAATCAAATATCTTTGAAAAGACACAGTATGAAAAGACATTAAATCGCGTAAAGAACAAACAACTGGTAATTGCAAAAGTATTTGGGTATATTTTAACAAGGGATTACAACAATAAAAAAAAAGAAAAGAAAACCAAAAGATTAAAGCTCGGTAGATATCGTTATTTGATTAATTATATCATTCCCCCCCCCCCCCCCATCACCACAAGAGTGAAAATATTATTTTTATCTATGACAAAATTGGTATCTTTGGATATTCTGGCCTGAAAAAATGATCTAGATAGGTCAGAAGTCTGAGAAAATGTGCATAGATTTATATGAATGACATCATCTTTATATGCATCAGTATTGCAATGACTTGTCACACTAATATGGAAAAAAAAATGAAGATGTCCATGTATTTAGAAGTTTATATTAAATAGTTTAAAGAGCCAAGAATCGGTAATTGCAAAATTATTTACACATATTTTGACAAGGGATTAAAACAATTCTCAAACTTTAAAACAGAAAACAAAATGTTTGAAGCTTAGCTGAAATTGTTGTTAGAAATTGGACTTGCTGTAATAATTAATTATTTCTGCCAAGCTTCAAACTTTTGATTTTCATTTTTAAGGTTTTTGAATTGTTGTAATCCCATTTTAAAATCCTTAAAAACATTTTTGCAGTTACCATTTTTTTGCTGTTTGCGTAAAATCAACCTAAATTGCAGAAAGAGCAAAAAACCGGTAATTGCAAAAATATTTGTATATACTTTAACATGAGCTTACGAAAATTCAAAAGCCTTAAAAGATAAAACCAAAAGTTTGAAGATTAGTAGAAATCACTGTTAGAAATCTGACTTGTTTTAATAATCAAATATCTTTCTAATATCTCATATCTTAGTACGAAAAAACATTAAATTGTGTAAAGAGGAAAAAACTGTTAATTGCAAAAATATGTTTATATATTTTAACAAGGGATTACAACAATCAAAAAAAAAACAGAAGATTTAAGCTTAGTAGATATCGTTATTTGATGAATTATATCATCCCCCCCTCCACCACCACAAGAGTGAAAATATTGTTTTTATGTCTATGACAAAATTGGTATCTTGGTATATTCGACTATTAAAAAGGGCAATAGCCATTCCTATTTCTAATCGAATGAGTCTTTTTCGAAGTTTCTATGACAACTCCTTCGATACGAAGTGCCTTGTCTAAGACCAAAAACTAAGACCAAAAAAAATGCATTGTGCCAAATCGTTCTTTACATCGAAATCGTTCTTTACATTCTTTACAAATCGTGCTGTTATCGAAGAGAAAAACACTGAAACATGTCGTTTGCTACTTTCTCTTGGTGCCTCCCCCTATTGTAAGGACATCTATGGTAACACAGCCTTGCATTTCGCGTTCAAAAGTAAAAATAATGGCGCAGTGCGCTTGTTCAATTCTGAAGATCTAGATTTTACTATATGTAATGACGAAGGAATCAGTCCCTGGTCACCAGGTGACTACCAACCTCAGTGGATAAAACGCAAACTTTGGCAACAAATCGTGGATAATTATTACTACGAACATCTTTTTGGACGTTATAAAGTTCCAGACACTATTAAGTTAGTAATGACGATTTGTCTGCCAGCAATCGTACTACCTCTTATTGGTTTGATTTTTCACGCAACTCTTTGTTACTCCTACAAACTATTAGCTTTCGGAGCTTGGGCATTTTATCTCCAAGAACTTTATGGTAAAAAGATGGCCGAAATTCATACCTAAATCATTATTAATATGTGTATTAATATATATGGTATTAATATATGGCAACAAGTTCTGTTCTAGGTCTCTTCAACGCAGTTACTTGCCCTAAACTGACTATCGTAAGATCGAATCATTACCGATCGTAAGATATGGGCTATTATATTTCTTAACATTGGACGTGATTGTCTCTAACTAGGTTGCTAGCTACCGCTGTAACCCAGATTGATATTTCAATTATTAACATTGATATTATTGATATTATTTACTAGCAAAATAATATTATTTACTTAGCAAATATTATTGATATTATTTACTAGCAATGATATTATTTACTTAGCAATTAGATTGATATTATTTACTAGCAAAGAGTTCATTCTTTGCTAGTAAAGGTTTGTGGTAGATAAAAAGGTAGATTTGAGGTACAAGAACTGACAAACATCTGAATTGTCAATTGAAACTAGAATAATTCCTTAAAATTTTGAACAGAATTACTAATGCTATTACGTAAACTGCAAAAATATTTACGGTTTCCGAGTGATAACTTAAATTTTTTTAATTCCAACTAGAAAAATACCTGAAAATTTTAAAATTAGTTTGCTGGTAAAGATTTGATGCTAATGCTGGTAAAGGTGGTAGATGCTGGTAGATTTTAGCTGCAAGAATAAAAAAAAAACTGATTTATCAATTGAAACTAGAATAATTCTAAAAAGCAATTTGGAATGTAATAAATGTGACCTAAGGCTATAGATCGGGTGACACAAAAGTTGAGAAGCGGTAAAGAAAGGCTGTAAAAGAGTTCGGTAGTCCTCGGAAGATAGGTCTAGAAACAAAGCGTGTGAAGTTTAAATAGAAGCAAATGTATTCAAGCCAATGAGATAAAGAAGCACAATTGGAGAAACGAAGAAAACTATTAGCAAATGAGTCGGAAGAGTAATGATCCAAACGGCTAACCAAGACGGCGGTCGAAGCGGAAGCCCTGACTCACTAACTGTAGCTAGCGGACGGAGGCGATAAGAATTTCCAAAAAATCGGCTTGTGGATGGCTAAAGAGCCATCGAGGCACGTTCTTTTGCCAGAGCACACTCTCTATACATAGATTTACTATTGATAAATAAATTTAGACACAAATGTAAACCTCCATGGGAATTTTTATCAACAGTTTCTAAAGGTTAACATGACTACCAGTTTAATTTATTGGCACATTAGACCATTTTCTCTGCGGCTATTTTATGTTCTTCGTAAATTCTCGTCCAGTCTTTGTAATGCTGTTTGAAAAGCCCAAAACAGTCTATCTCAAAGAAAAGAATGCAGTTTCGAGCAATGTTAAAAAAATATTTTTTTTTGGTGACTTTTCTGGAATATGAGGATCGGATTTTAAATAACTCATATGTTGTTTTAGACAAAATTAGTATCTGAAATAGATGAATTAGAAGAAGCAAAAATGTGAAAAGGGTAAAAATTGTTGTTATTAGCGCAGTTAGAGAGATAAAGCCGTTGCATTGTAAAGCGGGGTAAGCCGTTGCATTGCATCCTCCCACCCAGTATGAAATACAGGCATACAAATAACAAGTTCCCAACACTATAATCACTGTAAGAAAATATATAAAGTGTGCATGATTTTTGGCACCTATACAATTTCCAAACCAAACGCAGTGATGATCGAATTTCGCTACGCAATGCTTACACTTCCAGCAATGATATGAACGGAGAGGCCTTTGGATCAAACAAGAATAACAAAAATTATTGCTGTTAAGTTTATTTGCATTTGCCAGGCTTATTATAGTTTTCTTTTGTTCTTTTTTAATTATTGGGACTTTACCTGGGTCTGATATGGAACATTTATAAAAAAACCAAGTTAAAATTATAAGTAAGAGAAGAATAAACAAAATAAATAGTACGCCCATTTGCAGGGGATAAAAAATCAAAAAGGTCATTTTCATTAAAACACATATAAATAATGATTTAGGTATGAATTTTAGCCATCTTTTTACCATAAAGTTGTTGAAGATAAATGCTGTAAAAATGCCCAAGCTCCAGAAAGCTAATAGTTTGTAGGAGTAACAAAGAGTTGCGTGAAAAATCAAACCAATAAGAGGTAGTACGATTGCTGGCAGACCAATCGTCATTACTAACTTAATAGTGTCTGGAACTTTATAACGTCCAAAAAGATGTTCGTAGTAATAATTATCCACGATTTGTTTCCAAAGTTTGCGTTTTATCCACTGAGGTTGGCAGTCACCTGGTGACCAGGGACTGATTCCTTCGTCATTACATATAGTAAAATCTAGATCTTCAGAATTGAACAAGCGCACTGCGCCATTATTTTTACTTTTGAACGCGAAATGCAAGGTTGTGTTACCATAGATGTCCTTAGAATAGGGGGAGGCACCAAGAGAAAGTAGCAAACGACATGTTTCAGTGTTTTTCTCTTCGATAACAGCAAGCATAAGTGGAGTTAATTTTCTACTATTTGGTAGATTTGGTTCCACTCCTTTTGCTATTAGATATGCAACGATTGGAGAATAACCCATGGATGCTGCTACGTGTAATGCAGTATTACTTTCTAGATCTGGCTTCAAAATATCAGCTCCATGTTCCATTAAAAGTTGAATGATTTCTAAATTATTCTCTTTAGCTGCCAAATGTAAAGGAGTACTTAATAATGTTCCTGTAGTTGCATTTAAATCAGCACCCTTCAATAAAAGAGATTTTGCAATCTCTACCTTGTTATTAATAGCAGCCCAATGAAGGAGAGTTATTCCATTAGAATCACAGGTGTTAGCGTCACCTCCGTTTTCTAAGAAATTATTGATAAAATTCAAATCACCTTCTTGAACAGAATTTATAATACTATCGCTTGAGACCATATTTTGTCAATGTTTAAAAAAATTCTGTAAAAATCACTTGTCAAGTATCGAAAACCTATCAAAAAACAAAACTAATTTAAAATTTTTCAAATATTCTTCTAGTTTTAATTAAACAATTAAAATTATTGCTCAGACACCAAGAATACTTTTGCAGTTTACACAATAACTTTAGCGATCCTGAACTGAAAACTAAAATAAAATAATCTTATAGAAAGATAAACGTGACTAAATATTGCATTCACTTATTACGTCTTATCATAGGCAGCCCAATAGTGCTACCTATGTAAAGAACGATTTGGCACAATGCATTTTTTGTTCGTCTTAGTTATTGGTCTTAGACCAGGGCACTTCGTATCGAAGGAGTTGTCATAGAAACTTCGAAAAAGACTCATTCGATTAGAAATAGGAATAGCTATTGCCCTTTTTAATAGTCGAATATACCAAGATACCAATTTTGTCATAGACATAAAAACAATATTTTCACTCTTGTGGTGGTGGAGGGGGATGATATAATTCATCAAATAACGATATCTACTAAGCTTAAATCTTAGGTTTTTTTTTTCAATTGTTGTAATCCCTTGCTAAAATATATAAACATATTTTTGCAATTAACAGTTTTTTCCTCTTTACACAATTTAATTTTTTTTCGTACTAAGATATGAGATATTAGAAAGATATTTGATTATTAAAACAAGTCAGATTTCTAACAGTGATTTCTACTAATCTTCAAATCTTTGGTTTTATCTTTTAAGGCTTTTGAATTTTCGTAAACCCATGTTAAAGTATATACAAATATTTTTGCAATTACCGGTTTTTTGCTCTTTCTGCAATTTAGGTTGATTTGACGCAAACAGCAAAAAAAAAGGGTAAATGCAAAAATGTTGTTAAGGATACTAAAATGGTATTAAAACAATTCAAAAACCTTAAAAATGAAAATCAAAAGCTTGAAGCTTGGCAGAAATAATTCATTATTACAGCAAGTCCAATTTCTAACAACAATTTCAGCTAAGCTTCGAACTTTTTGTTTTCTTTTTTAAAGTTTTGGAATTGTTTTAATCCCTTGTCAAAATATATGTAAATAATTTTGCAATTACCGATTCTTGGCTCTTTAAACTATTTAATATAAACTTCTAAATACATGGACATCTTCATTTTTTCCATACAAGTTTGACAAGTCTTTACAATACTGATGCACATAAAGATGATGTCATTCATATAAATATATGCACATTTTCTCAGACTTCTGACCTATCTAGATCATTTTTTCAGGCCAGAATACCTAAAGATACCAATTTTGTCATAGATAAAAATAATATTTTCACTCTTGTGGTGATGGGGGGGGGGGATGATATAATTAATCAAATAACGATATCTACCGAGCTTTAATCTTTTGGTTTTCTTTTTTTTTTTAATTGTTGTTATCCTTGTTAAAATATATCCAAATATTTTTGCAATTACCAGTTTTTGCTCTTTACACGATTTAATGTCTTTTCATGCTGTGTCTTTTCAAAGATATTTGATTATTAAAACAAGTCCAATTTCTAACAGTGATTTCGACTAATCTTCAAACTTTTTATTTTCTCTTAAGGCTTTTGTATTGCTGCAATCCCTTGTTAAAATATATAAAATATTTTCTGCAATTTAAGTTGATTTTATCAAACAAGAAACAAAGTAATTTTTATATATTCAATTATTTTTCTAGATTGATCCGAAATATTAAAATTATTGCTCAGGCACTGTAAATATTTTTGCAGTCTACATAATAATCCTAGCGATTCTTAACTGAAATCCAGACTCCCCATCAGAAATGCCTCTGTTTGATTCTTTCAAGGGGTTTATCAAACAGTTCGTGGTAACGAACTGTATAGTAAGAGCCACTCGTCTCAAGAGTAACCAAAACTTAAAAAACGGAATTTTGCTACCAATAGGTACATCAAAAGAATCAGATTTTTACGCTGATATTTAGTATATAAGTTTCATCAAGTTTAATATTATCCATCAATATTTAAGAGCCTGGGAAAATTTGCCCTATTTTCGAGAACAGGAGAAACAACCCCTAATAGTCATAGAATCTTTAAAAAATCACTCTATCAGATTCAGTGTATCAAAAAACCCTTCTGTAGAAGTTTCAAGCTCCTATCTGCCAAAATGTGAAATTCAGTATTTTTGCCAGAAGCAAGATCACGGATGCGTGTTTATTTGTTTGTTTATTTCTTTCTTTCTTTGACCCAGGAATGATTGCATTGACCAAGGTGGTACTAGAATGTTTTGAGAGAGCACATTTAAATGGAAATTAAAAGTTCTAGTGCCTTTTAAATAAAAAACAATTAAAAAGAGAATGACTCTTTACAATAAACTACATTTTTGATTTCTTTTCATACTGCAGTGTTTTCAAAAATATTTTATTTTTGAAGCAATCAAATATTTCGTAGTAACAAACTGTATAGTAAGAGCGACTCGTTTCTATAGTAACCGAAACTTAGAAAAACGGAATTTTTACACCAATAGATATATCAAAAAAATTGAATTTTTATGCTGATTTAAAATATTTATCTGCAGCCAATAGCAACTGAAGTGATGCGTAAAAGAAAAAGAGTTTTTGGTATGTTTGACATCAGAGAAAACTACACACGATTTTGAATGTATTCAAACACCTAAAGAATAAGGATGGTGAAATTACTGAATTACTGAAAAGTTCTGAGACAAAATGATGCAGGATATTACAATAATGAACGTTCTTTATCCGGGTCTACACAAAGAATCAATATTGCCTATTGAAGGAATTGAACCTGCGAATACAACAATTTGTTCACAATAGTTTTTTTTGTATTAATGTAATGCACACAGTCACTGTTAGTATTAATGTAATGAAGAGTTTTCTTTTGTCATGTGTTTGAATTTTCAATGTGTGTTTGTGTCCGTCTTTTTCTTCTTTTTTTTTTCTTTTTTGTTTTCTTTATTGATTAATCCGTCTACTGTACCTTTTGTACCTTTTTTTGACGGGCAATAAATAAATAATAATAATAATAATAATACAGTAAGGACTAAACTGTAGCCAATAGGAATTGAAGTGACGAATTCCAAGTAAATTTATATGCTCTGTTTGAAATATAATCTCTTCTCCTTATTAACAGTCTTGTCTGTATTTCTAAAAACAGAGAAGGCTATAACCTAGAATTAAGGGGGATATATTTCATTGTTAGCTAGCTAGATAGGCTACAGATCCTTAATATAACCATCAAAATGTTATAAGCTCAAGAAACATGGCGTATGTAAATATATAGGCTTGATAACACGCTCCCAGTATATATTCTTATAATCAGATAAAAAGCTTGTAGCACACACACAGCTTAGAGACTTAAAATTTACATCAAACGACATTTTCACTGCTAGGCTTGTCTAGGCACCGAAAAAATTAATGCGTTCAAAGAAAAATGCTACCTGGGTTACATTTAATATATGTTATGCTTTACCGTCCCATGCCTACAATGTGCAAATATGTATCCCAAATTTGTTTCTAAACTATTATTCATCCATTCTTTATTTTATTAAGCAAACTAGTCTTTTTCATGTGTCTCCATATAATGCAATAGTACCTAAATATCTCAATTAATTAAAAATAAAACTTACAGTATATAGTTGGTTAACAAAATTATCCACATTATTTGATGTTTATTGTTCAATCATAGGCAGCGCGCTAGCGCTGCTTAAGTAAAGAACGATATGGGCACAATGTGTTTTTTTTTCTCCATACCCGGGCACTTCGTATCGAAGGAGTCGTCGTAGAAGCTCCAAAAAGGCTCATTCGATTGGAAATTGGAGTGGCTAGTGCCCTTTTTAATAGCCGAAAGGGATTGAAGGGCAACTAGCCCCTCCCCACGCCCATCGTTCTCCCAAATACGTCCAATCAAAATTTTGAGATAACCATTTTGTTCAGCGTAGTTCATTTCTAAATAGAAAATATCCTTTTGATGAGGATACTCCCCCTAAACTCACGGGACAATGGTTTTAAGTTATGCCCTGAGGGTATATAAGGTTTTCGTAGAAGGTGTTGTCGTAGTAACTTCAAAACAGGCTAATTCGATTGGAAATTCAAAAGACTAGTACCCTTTTTAATAGTCAAAAGTGATTGAAGGGCAACTAGCCCCCCACGCCCATCATTCCCCCAACCACATCCAATCAAAATTTTGAGATAGCCATTTTGTTCAGCGTAGTTGATTTTAAAAAGAAAATATCTTTTTGTGGAGGACACTCCCCCACAACCCTCGGGGCAAGGGTTTTAAGTTATGCCCTGGGGGCATATAAGGTTTTTATAGATGGTTTTGTTGTATAAGTTTCAAGACAGGTTAAATCGATTGGAAATTCTATAAACTAGTTCCCTTTTTCATAGTCGAAATGGATTGTAGGGCAACTAGCCCCCCCCCCCCACGCCCATCTTTTGTACCCACCCCTCCCAACAAAATTTTGAGATAGTCAATTTGTTCAGTGTAATTGATTTTAAAAAGAAAATATCTTTTTGTGGAGGACACTCCCCCACAACCCACGGGGCAAGGGTTTTAAGTTGTGCCCTGGGGGCTTTTAAGGTTTTTATAGAAGGCGTTTTCGTATAAGCTTCAAAAAAGGTTCATTCGATTGGAAATTCAAAGGGCTAGTGCACTTTTTAATAGTCGAAAGTGATTGGAGGGCAACTAGCCCCCCCCCCCCACGCCCATTATTCTCCCAAACTCATCCAATCAAAATTTTGATATAGCCATTTTGTTCAGCGTAGTTGATTTCCGGATAGATAATATCTTTTTGAGGAGGACACTCCCCCACAACCCTTGGGGCAAGTCTTTTAAGTTATGCCCTGGGGGCTTATAGGCTTTTTATAGAAGGCGTTCCCAAAGCCAGAACAAAATTTGCACTTTATTGAAAAATTACAAATGAATGTGGATTGTCAGTTTAATATACATATACTGATATTTAGTAATCAAAAGGTTTATATTATTTGATTTATTAAAATTATAAAATTAAAAACATTTATATTTTTTCAATAAAGTACAAATTTTGTTCTGGCCTTGGGAAAGCATAGGGGTTTTGCGCCCAGCTTATTTTAATTTCTGCTTGTTTTGAGTTTCATTTATATATCAATGCTGATTTGTTGTAGTTTCACGCTTGGTCGATTATTTGATTTCAGTTTTGCTAATTTTTTGTTTAATGGAGCTCTTTACTTTTCTTTGAAAAACTTATTTTATGGAAAAGTTTTTTTAATTAATAGCTTCAAAAGAACTGTTATATAAGCATGAAGTTAAATCAACTTATACAATGTTCCAAGATGAAATCGTATCAAAACAGAAATTGCGTAACTTGATTTCAACAATAGCCTATTACGCAAATCCATACTAAATTCCTAGAAGTCAGGGCTAAGTGATGTCACTCCCGTCAGTATTGTGGCTCTCTGATTGGCCTAGAAATAGGCATAGTAATTAGAGAGGCCTTCCTACTTATAATGAGAGAAAGGTTGAGAAGGCTTCGGCATGTTCTGTGGATGAAGGATGACAGATCGCCAAAGATTGTCGTTTTTGGCCTACCGCCTTGGGCTAAAAGGCAAGCAGGTCGTCCGCGGCTAGGGTGAGAGGATGTCGTAAAAAATAATATATGGGAAATCGGAACTTCCTGGGAGGGCGTAATGAGGGCTTTGAATAGACCGGGATGGAGGAGGAGAGTGCGTAACTGTATTGGCCTTAGGCGGCTTGGTGCTGCGGTGAATCGTTAGTAGTAGTAGTAGTTTATTTACCTGAAAAATATTAAAGATGAAGAATTGTAAATGATAAAAGAATTGATTGAAGAGTTGGCAAAACAAATTTGAAAAGAAAAAGATGGAAGAAAAGAATTGATGAAGAATATAAAATAATTGATTTCAACCCATTTTCTAAATTGCCAACAATTTTTCAGGTAGGTAAAATAACTTTAAATTTTTCTACGGGCTGTGGGCACTTGTGACCAATCTCGAGGGGAAGGAGTGTAGGCAAAAAAAAAAAAAATAGGATAGTGTTGATTCTTTGTATATTTAAGGGTGCTGCACTTTGAAAATTTTACAATCAAGTTTTTTTCAATAGTTTTTTCAATTTCTTTTAGTTGTTTTGACGAAATTATGGCTTTTATTTTATCAGCATTGGAAGCTATCTTAATGCAATATATACAGGACACAGACAACATGTAATGCCAGGGTTGCCACCTGACAAAGAAAAAATCACCAAGATTCTTGAAAAAAATTAACTAAACCAGTACATAAATCCCTACATTATTGACTAGAAATCACTAGAATTATAATATTCTTTATCGTTGTAATTAATACTTGTTATGTTTCTTTACCAGGCGCACCTACACGAATAGGGTAAAATTACCCCCCCCCTAGATGTGGGAGCTTTAGATTGATATTTTGTTTTTTCTCAAGCAAAATTACTCTTGAAATTTTAAAAAATGCCTTTTTGCATCTTTATGCAGAGAATAAAACAAAATACTTGCTTCCTCCCTGTGTTTTTCCGAATTGTTACCCATGGCTTATACCCCAATCACTGAAAATTGGATATCGGTGATATAATTGAAATATTTTCCTTTTCTTTTTAATTTCTTTTGTCGACCCAAAACCCATTTTTTTTCCCCATAAAATCATATAAACTATCTTCTTTTTACTCTAGATAAGCTAGTACAATTACTAGGACACCACCGACAATTTTAAAAATGGCATTTTTATATTTTTCATGGAAAAATGTGTCCCCATTTCGGAGACAAAATGTGTCACCCATCACAAATTTCTATAAGCGTTGGTCTTATTGCTTCTTCAATAAAAAAAAGAGGTACTTGTTAATTATACGGAACACACCCAAGAAGTAAAGCTATGTTAATCCCAATGAAATGTGCCAAAATATAATGAAAATGTAATACTTTAGTTTATATTATAATATAATTTGGTCTATATATTTGCACATTAGGGAGGTGTGGGGCAAAGTAACCTAGCCTTACCCCCACCACCCCTAATGTGTGAATATGTAGCCCAAGTTATGCAAGTCCAATGCATTCTGTAACAGGGTTATTTGTCTTTGAAGTTATGAAACTGATTTTCAAGGATCGTATATTATCCTTATTAGCCTTTGTAAATTATCCTTAGTTCATCCCCAGACCTATTCTGAGTGCCTGTGTGGGTCATGTTAAATCTAAAGGTATAGTTTTTGAACCTTTCAACTGTGCTAAACAAAATGGCTATCTGAAACCTTTGATCGAACATTTTTGGGGCAAAAGGGACGTGGGAGGGGGGCTAGTAGCTGTCTAATCTTTTTGGTCAAATAAAAGGGACAAGAAATTTTAATTTACACTCAAATGAACCCTCTCCCGATGTTCTAAGACCGTTGTTACGATAAGATCGCTTCCGGACAAAAAAACAACAACAAATTAACACACAATCGTGATTTTTCTTCTGGCAAATGATACAAAATTCAGAAATACTGCAGATAAGGGTTTGAAACCTCTATAGTAGGGCTCTCTGATAAGCCAAATCTAATGTTTTGATTTTAATTAAAGTTCTTTGACTTTTATTGGGTTTTTCCTCCTTCTTTCAGAAATCAGGCAAATTTTAACAGTTCTTTGCCTTTTATGGGTAAAACAAAGCTTAATGAATATTATACATTTGGAATCAACATAATAAGCCGATGATATATCCATTGATATCAAAATTCCGTTTCTAGAGTATTGGTTATTATTAAACCTTATAGCTTCATTCTTACAGTTCATTACCGCAAACGGTTTGATATGCTAGTAGATAAATCCAAAAACTTATCTGCGCTCATTACATGTTTCAATTAGAAATAATTGTACTTGGAGAGTTATTGGAGTTTCGACTAGATATTAGAAGTGAAGATTAAAATCACTAGACAATTCCCAAAGTAGGTTCCCCCCCTTACTTCCAACCGACTTCAATCATCAAACTATAATCGATTTTATTTATCTAGTTGTATTACAAATCCTATTATAAAAAGCACTAAGTCTTGTTTTCTCTTTTCAATGATTTCTTTTTTCATTTAGAAAATTATGTTTAATATATACCTACCTTCTTATTTTTCAACAATTTCATTTCTGTTCTATTTGCAGATGTAGAGGGTGTATTCATATCCACCATTCACCTCACTTTCAAAGGTTTTAAATGAAGAAAATCTAATTTAGAACTGATAGATTATAGAGAAAAAAAACCATAATTATGACGACAAAATTTAACCAGAGCAAATGTTTTGAAATAAGAAGTATAGAACATTTTTGCAATTTTGCGATTAACTAGTTTCGCCTAATATCTTGATGATAACGCCCTGGGGTCTATATCTGATATGGACATATGCTGGGGAATCGGAAAATTCAAGGTAATATATTTGCATAAATGCTAATCTGAAACATTTTAGGAACTGTAATGAATCAATGTTCTACTTTTTTTTATTAATTAACTTCTTATATGATTTATTCAATTAAATCATGAATATACGTGCTATGTCGTGAAAAATCACTAGATTTAGGAAAATCGCTAGTTTTAGAACAAAAATCACTATAAATCATTAGCAAGAAGAAAACTAGGCAAAATTAAAATCAATATAAATAGTGATGAATCACTAGAGGTGGCAACCCCATAATGCAGATGTCCTGCCGGCCTATCTTGCGATGTTTCAAGGAGTCGGGTACTAGGCATGCCTTGAAGCTAAATGTGACGATGGTGGTGTATATTGGAAGAGTATTGCCGTGCCATGTTTATCAAATGATTGAATTATTCAAATGATCAATTCATGTTTCTTATTCAATATTTATTAAAGGATAAAAGTAGTAAAAGTGATTAGGAATCACAAGAAAATTTATAATTATTTCATAAGCTATGTTTAACTCTATTGAATTTCTTCGGAAAAATAGTAAGTTTTGAGTGAGCTTGTTTTAGTCTTTCTGAAAATATTTCTGGAAGGAGATGATGACAAACGACCACAAGCACCAAATTTATCGATTGCAAAAAAATGTTCAGTTTCACATCTCTGTAATATACCCTTTGTCTGTGATACAGCGTTATTGGCAAACGCCTACGGTTTAAAAAATATGTATGGAAAAGTCTGTAGTCTGCTTTAATCATAAAAATTAGTTGTTGTTTCATAATAAAAATATTAATAATAAATTTTAACAGTAGTTTATGAAAGGAAACCTCTGGATTCTTTATTTTTAGTTTACATATTTGAGGGATGCTTAATCTACGGACGAATCGGAAGAAAAACAAAATTATAGCGTAAATATTTTTGCAAAATTTATGTGTTTTGGACTTAAAAAAATTGAAACAATAAAGCTAAAGTACCAAAATTGTAAAAAAATTTCTCCCTCCCCCTGACCCCATCTTAGGTCTATTTATGCCTGAAAACCGAATTTTTCTACGAATTTTCTTTCTATTGTCATACAATTAAAATATTTTTACGTTGTGTAAGTTTCCTTTATTTGCCACAAGGAATCATGGTTGCAGCGGCAGCTGCGACCTAGTAAAGAGTGAACCACAGCCCATAGTAATAGAAAGTTGAAAAACGTGTTTTCAAAAAAAACTGTCTCGTGAGAAAAAATTGCCATCTGACACTGAGTCCGGAATGGTAACTATTGTTTCGGTTGATCTTAGAAGTAAAAGTTTATTGCAAAAAGAAATTTATGGTGATTTCGAAAAAAGCCTCAAACCCCTCGAAAATGGCGTCAGATCAAAATGAAAAGTGTACCATGGGAATCAAAATGGTCAAAACCTTGTGTTGGAAAGTTATAGTCCCCCACCCTAAAAAACAAGGATAACCACTTTTTTGCATCGGTAGCACTAATCTGTCTCCCGTTTTTGTGTTTTTTTTTTTTCAACGGGCCTACTGGGCTATTAGAATATCGTAGAGGGATTCTTAATGGCTCATTCAAAAGTTATTTCTAGTATCGATGTGCTTTGTATAAATTTTGCCATCAGTAAGTGCCATATGGCGCTAAAATGGCACTGTTTGTGCTATTTCTCAAAGGGTTTCATCGTAAATAGGTTATATCAATCAACACGGATTGAATTTCAAGAGTAGTTTGAAGTTTCTTGAATATCATTTTAAATTTGACTATAGTACCATTGAAAATATTATGTTCACTATAAGTTTCATCTTGGAACATTGTATAAGTTGATTATACTTCATGCTTATATAACAGTTCTTTTGAAGCTATTAATTAAAAAAAAACTTTTTCCACAAAATAAGCTTTTCAAAGAAAAGTAAAAAACTCTATTAAACAAAAATTAGCAAAACTAAAATCAAATGATCTACCAAGCGTGAGACTACCAAAAATCAGCATTGATAAATAAATGAAACTCAAAACGAACAGAAATTACAATAATTAACCGAGTCAAACTCAAAACGAGCAGAAATTAACATAAGTTGGGGGCAAAACCCCTATGCTTTCCCAAGGCCAGAACAAAATTTGCACTTTACTAAAAAATATAAATTTTTTTAATTTTTGTAACTTTGATATGATAAATACTGCTTTGTAATGAAATGAACAATCAACATTGAAGAATCAAAATTGACCTTGCTATGAAAACTTGGCCATCATGAGCCAGTCTTCCCTTTGGTAACCTTTGTAAGACCTCTTACTTCTAATTCTTAAATCCGAACGGTCTTAAAGCTAATCCCTTTGATGTCAAACTTCGAGGACACATTGAACTAAGCGGATGTAAAGCATCTGAATCTTCGATAGAAGTTGAAGAACAATCCAACACTTGATAAATACGACTTTGTAATGACTTGAAGAACCAATATTGTAGATTCAAAAAGTGAAATTGCGATGAAAACTTGGCCATCATGAACCAGTCTTCCCTTTGGTAACCTTTCTAACACCCCTTAATTCTAATTCTTAAAGCCAAACCGTCTTAAAGCTAATCACTTTGATGTCAAGCTTCGATGACACGTTGAATTAAGCAGATGTAAAGCATCTGAACCTTCGATAGAAGTTGAGGAACAATCAAAAACCTGATAAATGCTGCTTTTTAATGACATGAAGAACCAATATTGTAGAATTAAAAAGTGACCTTGCTATGAAAACTTTCCCTTTTGTAACCCTTCTAACACCTCTTACTTCTAATTCTTAAAGCCAAACGGTCTTAAAGCTAATCACTTTGATGTCAAGCTTCGATGACACATTGAATTAAGCAGATGTAAAGCATCTGAATCTTCGATAAAAGTTGAGGAACAATCAAAAACCTGATAAATGCTGCTATTAATGACATGAAGAACCAATATTGTAGAATTAAAAAGTGACCTTGCTATGAAAACTTTCCCTTTTGTAACCCTTCTAACACCTCTTACTTCTAATTCTTAAAGCCAAACGGTCTTAAAGCTAATCACTTTGATGTCAAGCATCGATGACACATTGAATTAAGCAGATGTAAAGCATCTGAATCTTCGATAAAAGTTGAGGAACAATCAAAAACCTGATAAATGCTGCTATTAATGACATGAAGAACCAATATTGTAGAATTAAAAAGTGACCTTGCTATGAAAACTTGGCCATCATGAGCCAGTCTTCCCTTTCGTAACCCTTTTAACACCTCTTACTTCTAATTCTTAAAGCCAAACGGTCTTAAAGCTAATCCCTTTGATGTCAAGCTTCGAAAAAATATTGAACTAAGCAAATGTAAAGCATCTGAATCTTCAATAGAAGTTCCCTTTGATAGTCTTCCCTTTGATAAACTTTCTAACACCTTTTTCTTCTATTTCCTAAAGCCGAACGGTCTTAAAGCTAATCACTTTGATGTCAAGCTTCGATGACACATTGAACTAAGCAGATGTGAAGCATGTGAATTTTCGGTAGAAGTTGAGGAACAATCCAACACTTGATAAATACTGCTTTGTAACGACATGAAAAACCAACATTGTAGAATCAAAAATTGACCTTGGTATGTAAACTTGGCCAACGTGAGCCCGTCTTCCCTTCGGTAACCTTCTTAACATCTCTTACTTCTAATTCTTAAAGCCGAACGGTCTTAAAGCTTATCACTTTGATCTCAAGCTTCGATGACACATTGAATTAAGCAAAATTAAAGCATCTGAATCTTCGATAGAAGTTGAGGAAAAATCCAACACTTGATGAATACTGCTTTGTAATAACATGAAGAGCCAATATTGTAGAATCAAAAAGTGACCTTGTTATGAAAACTTGGCCATCATTAGCCAGTCTTCCCTTTGGTAACCTTTCGAACACTTTTTCTTCTATTTCTTAAAGCCGAACGGTCTTAAAGCTAATCATTTGATGTCAAGCTTCGATAACACATTGAGCTAAGCAGATGTAAAGATCTAAATCTTCGATAAAAGTTGAGGAACATTCCAATATTTGATAAATATTGCTTTGTAATGACATGAAGAACCAGCATTTAAGAATCAAAAAGTTACTTTGCTATGAAAATTATGAGCCAGTTTTCCCTTTGGTAGCCTTTCTAACATCTTTAACTTCTAGTTCGTAAAGCCAAACGGTCTTGAAGCTAATCACTTTGATATCAAGTTTCGATGACACATTGAACTAAGCAGATGCAAAGCATCTGAATTTTCAATAGAAGTTTAGGAACAATCCAATACTTTATAAATACTGCTTTTTAATTACATGAAAAATCAATATTGAAGAATCAAAAAGCGACTTTTCTATGAATACTTTTTATCACGAGCCAGTCTTTCCTTTGGTAACCTTTCTAAGACCTTTTGCTTATAATTCTTAAAGCCAAACGATCTTAAAGATAATCACTTTGATGTCAAGCTTCGATGGTACATTGAACTAACCAGATATAAAGCATCTGAATCTTCGATAGAAGATGAGGAACAATCCAACACTTGATAAAGTCTAGATATTCCGGTTATTTGAAAAATTGTTGAATCTCAATACGTGGAACTTATTATTTAAAATAGTAATTGCGTGCCATAATTTTTGCGTTTGAAAATTGTTGAGCTTGCTACGATTGACTAATTAATTAAGAGATAATAGAATCGGGAAGAAGTACACCCGGTAAAATGAGGGGGGTACGAAACAAACAAGGAAGATATAATATATGAATAAACAAGACGAACTCACCTCTCAGATGCTGTGCCAAATGAAGGGGAGTTGCGGGTAAGAGAAAATACGGTTTGAGAACGAACAAATTCAGAAAATGAAATGACAAGAAATAATGACAAAAGAAACCCGAGTAGGCCGTGTAGTAGAAGCAGTAGAAGCTCAATTTCCAGCAGGGGCTCACGAAAAAGTAGTCGTATAGATATGACACAACATATATTATATTTCATGAAAGAAGAAAGAATAGCTAGAGAGCAAACAGAGGAGGCTGATAGAATAGTCAGAAAACGAAAAGAGAAGAATGATAAAATAGCAAGACAGAAGAAAGAGAGAGATCACCAAGAGTTTTCAAGTTTTCAATGCAAGTTACAACTACGTGAAAAAAATTTTATCGGATGCATTTGGGGGGAAAACAGGGGTTAAGAGGGAAATGCTGATTGTCCTCTGATTCCCTCTGATTATTCAAGATTGAACTTGAAATTTCAATTTCCAATCGAATGTGCCTTCTCCAAAGATTATGCAACCATCTCTTCTATAGAATCTTTAAATTTTAACAATGGATAACTTGCAATAACCTACAGCCCTTGCCCAAAGGACTGTGGGGGTTTTTGTTAATCGCGATTATTAATGAAGTTTTATTGTTCAGTTAGAAATTGAAAGCTTTAGTGCCCTTTTTAAAAGTCAAAAGTGATTGGAGGGCAACCAGGCCCCCGGGAAAAAACCCGGGAAATACCACCTCGCAGAAAATACCCCCTTCCCCCTTGGAAAATACAACCCCATGAGAATCCCTCCTCCTAAATCATACCCCTTGCGGTTGTTTGTTATCCAATCACTATCAAATTAGTAATGCCATAAGGCCTTCTGTAACATGCCCTCCCTTTTCCCATAGGATTTCTGCAACATGCTCTCACTGGATTCCCACAATATATCCCTCTGACGTCCCTTTTTCCAGCTGGCTAGATTCCCGGGACACACCCTCACCTCTAGGATTTTACGACAACCCTTCCTGGATTTTAAATGAAGTCATCTGACGTCATGAGACACCCTCAATCTATTCTACAATTCAGATAGGAAATTAACATGGAATTTTAAATGGTCAGATAGAGAAATTAACATGGGATTCCTACGGGCTTCCTCCGAGGTCACGACACACCCTCGCTGTTTAACTGGCATGGGTTTTTTAAAGGGCCCGATAGGGGAGCTTCTAATCTGTTGCACCTGTGCAATACGGTCCCAATTTCTAGCGATCGGCTGCTATAATTCCCACGACACACCCCGCTGGACTCAAATGACGTCATACTACACACCCCGTTTTAAACGGTCAGGTCTTATATGGATTACATAATTTTATGTAACCTAGTGTTAGGACCTAAAGGGGAACCCCCGCTTGTAACTTAACGACGCAACACACCTTATGTGACGTCAAGTAATGACAGCGCAACTATCACTGTCACATAATACCTTTTCGGCAATTTATTTTTCGACTGAAACATTCAAAGGGTTTTTCCTTTCTTTTAACTTAATGGCGGTGCTCACTTTATGTAAGATCAGCACACAATTTATGCAATGACGGTGCACTTTAATGTAATGACGGCTCGCATCACTGTCACATAATGCCTTTTTTCGGCATATTATTTTTCGCCCAAATGTACAACGCGTTTCTTTTTCATTCTTTTAGTTCTTTGTCCTCGCTGGGACTTGAAAGGTCAATACCCTCCCAATGGAATAGCACTCTAAGCAACAACACTAAACCGCAATTCCCAAAATTTTGTTTTAGGGAAATATTTTCAAGAAATAACACATTCCTGTGATGTCACAAGACACACTCTGACTATTCCATGACACTCCCAGGTTTTCCCTAGCTAGCGCCATTGTTTTCCTTCGAAAAATAGAAGCCCCTTATAGGAGTATATTGACTTATCGTTTCAGTATTGGCAAGATTCCTACGGGAGTGCTGTTTCTAGTTGTCGGCTGGCAAGATTCCCAGAATTCCCAGGTGTTTCAGTATTTCTCTAGACTTAAAAAGAGTTCAGCGTGTCAACATAAAATTACTCTAAATGTATTTCTAGGGATAAAGACTAAGTGATGCTTAAATTATGTAAACATCTTGATCGTGCTAAACAATAAATCTTAAAAATATAGACTTGGTAAATAAAAGTTTAATTATTTCAAACAAATTTACAAACAATATTAAAAACACAGAAAAAAACAGTTGAAAAAAACAAAAAACAAAAAATAAAACGTGAAAAAGGCTTATCGTAATATATACAAAAAGAACCGTGCATTATAGAATGTTGGGGATTTTAGCATGCAATACCAGGGGATATGGCTGATACTAGATGCAAATTTATGCCCTATTGAGAACTTTTTAACGAAAATGCATCGTTTCTTTGAGTGGGATGTTAGATTTCATACCATCGTGACAATACGCCCCACCCTGCCCCTAGCAGTCATATACAGAGAGAAAGGTTGATATTGGATGCAAATTTAAGACACATTAAGAACTTTTGAGGAAAATACTCCGTTTTCTTTGTGCTAAACTTAGGAATATTTCCAACTATTCTGACAATACTCCCCACCCTCTCCCTAGCGATCATTTCCAGAGGGCGCGTTGATATTAGAGTTAAATTTAAGCCACATTAAGAGCTTTTTAACGAAAATGCATTGTTTCTTTGACTGGGATGTTAGATTTCAGTCCCCCTCTGCCAAAAATTTCTTTAACTCCTCCACCATAACTTTTAAGGTGCAAAAGCATATTAATCCAAGCCAACACACGCCACCCTGGTAAACTATTGATGGCATACAAAAACCTCTGGTACTGTCATCATTCCAAGGGCATTTACAGATATTTTCATTATAAAAATATACTATTAAATCCAATGATTTATGCATTAGCAATCAACCCTAAAAAGATACAAATCAATTATAAATTACAAATCTAGTTAAAAGAACCTTTAAAAGAGGACTCTGAAGTTGGAGTTCTACAGCCCCCCCAGCAATCATTTCCAGAGGGCAAGATTGATATTAGATGTGAATTTTTAGGCATTGTTGAGGTATTCCCGAGAACTCTTAACCAAAATACAGCGTTTCTTTGAGATCAAGTTAGATTTTCACCCCCCACCCTCCATGGTGAAAATTCTTTAATACCTCCATCTTATCTTTTAAACTGTAAAACAAGTTACTCCATGCCATTCACACCACAATACCATTATTTGACTGCCCCCACATCCCCTAACAATCATTCCTAAGACATTTTGAGAATATTTCTTGTTAACAATTAAGCCTCAATTCGGTCATTCAAGTTTTCCCAACCCAGCAATACATGATACACCATGTCAATTCACACCACCGTGGCATTATACACCTCCCCATCCGTCATCCACGTGGCACCATCTCTCATCAACCCCCTAAGACATTTTTAACTGTTTCAATCCGAAAATTAGCTAGTGAATTTAAATTAAACAGTATACCTTTGAACAGAGAGAAGTCGCCATTTCTTTGCTAGAGCATGACACTCCAACCAATTCAAGCCACAGTACCACACTACTATTGCTCTTAGTCACCCTCTGACATCATATCGTCATTCCCAAGACATTTATGAGACATTTTCAGTTAGCATTTATGCTTCAAACCCATTAATTCTTGTTTTTTGCAAGCCCCGCTATTCATGATGCTCCGTTAAACACATCACACCACCATGGCATTACGCGCCCCGCTAGCTGCGGGGAAATTTTGACAAAGGAAATAAAATCATTTAAGGATTTAAGCAGTTACCTTCAATATTTTAAGATTTATTTTTTATATTTAATATTTTCTAGGGCTTATTGCCCCGAGGTTTGATAATTTTAAGATATAATTTTCCTTATAATAATATTTTTACTTATTTTTATCTATTTCCCTGGGGTTTTATAGATCCTGGACATGAAAAATATCAGCCTCGTGTGAGACGTATGACTTAAGCTTTCGTTTTAGTATTGTGTCGTGGTTTTTCGTATCACTGTTACCTCCATTTATCTTTCAAAGTGCATTTGGAAGCTTTCTCCTTTAAACCTTATGACTCAGGATGTATTTATATTATTCTGTCATGCGTTATCTTGTCAGTGATACCTCTCTTGATTTTTCAAAGTGCATTTTTTAATAGGAAACGTATGACTCGAGATATTTTTATAGTGTTGTGTCATGTTTTATCACGTCAGTGCTACCTCTGTTGATGTTTCAAATTGCATTTTGGAAGTTTTTTTGTTTGAAACATATGATTTAAGATATTTTTTACTTTTGTGTCATGCTCTATCTTGACTGTGCTACCTCTGTTGGTGTTTCAATGTTCAGTTTAGAAGCTTTTCGTTTGATACGTAGGACTCGAGCTGTTTTTGTAGTTTAGTGTCAGAGTTTGTCTTGTCACTGCTACCTCAGTTGACATTTCAAAGTTCATTTCGAAAAGTTTTTCGTTTGAAACGTATCACTCAAGATGTTTTTCTTTTTTTGTGTCGGGTTTTGACTTGTCAGTGCGACCTCAGCTAATGTTTCAAACTGTATCTTGGAAGTTTCTCGTTTGAAAAGTATGACTCAGAATGTTCTTGTAGAGCAGTGTCGTGGTTCATCAGGCCAATGTTACCTCAGTTGATGCTTTAAAAGCACATTTTGGAAGTTTCTCGTTTGAAACGTATGACTTGGGATATTTTTGTGGTGAAGTATTTGGACTTTTCTTTGTTACCTCACATGATGCTTTCAATGTGCATTTCGGATATTTTTCATTTGAAACCCATGACATAGAATGTTTCTGTAGTGTTTTGTGGTGACTTTTCATCGTTACCTCTCTTGATGGTTTCAAAGTGCATTGTGGAAGTTTTTTTGTTTGAAACGTATGACTCAGGATGTATTTATAGGGTTGTTTCGTAGTTCATCTTGTTTGTGCTACCTCTGTTAATGTTTCAAAGTTTTTTTTGGAAGTTTTATCGTTTGAAACATATGAGTCGGAATATTTTAATAGTGTTGTGTCATGGCTTATCTTGTAAGTTGTAATCAGTTGATGTTTCAAAGTTCATTTGGAAGTTTTTTCTTTCGTTTGAAACTAATGACTCAGCATATTTTTTTTACAGTCCTGGTTTGTCTTTTCACTGTTACCTCACTTGATGTTTCAAAGTGCATTTTGACAATTTGTGTCGTTTGAAACACATGACTCAAGATATTTTTCTAGTGTTGCATCGTGGTTTATCTTATCAGTTTAATAAAGTTTTACTTAACACTATCGAATTTCTGCAAAAAGTAGCAGGTTTTTCTTAATAGTAACACATTTTTTCTTATAGCAGCACATTTTCCGTCAAAGATAACAAATTTCTCTTAGAAGCAACCATTTTCTGTTAAGGCTACGAAGTTTCCTGTTAGAAGTAGCAACTTTTGCTTAACGCTAACAAATCTTCTCTTCGGAGTAATAACTTTTTTCCTTATTACTAATAAATTTTTACTTAATACGATCAAATTTCTCTTAGAATTAACAACTTTTTCTTAATAACAACATTTTTTCTAACAGCAGCAAGTTTTCCGTCAAAGATAAAAAATTTCTCATAGAAAAAACAGTTTTCTGCTAATGCTACCAAGTTTTCTGTTAGAAGTAGCAATTTTTTTCTTAACGATAAAAAATTTTAAATTCTAAGTAATAACTTTTTCTTTAATACTAACCTAATTTTACTTAATATTAATCAAAAAAACTTTTTCTACAAAACAAGTTATTCAAAGAAAAGTAAAGAACTCCATTAAACAAAAAATGAGCAAAAATAAAAAAAAACAAGCGTGAAACTACCACAAATCAGCATCAATAAATAAATGAAACCCAAAACGGACAGAAATTACACAATAAAATAACCGAGGCATACTCAAAATGAGCAGAAATTAACATAAGTTGGGCTCACAACCTCTATGCCATCCAAAGGCAAGAACAAAATTTACACTTTACTGAAAAAATATAAAGTTTTTTACTTTTATAACATTAATAAATCAAATAATCTTAACATTTTGATTACTAAATATAAGTATATGTATATTAAACTGACAATGCACATTCATTTTTTTTTTTTCAGTAAAGTGCAAATTATATTCTGGTCTTTGGAAGGCATAGGGGTTATCAGCCTAACTTATGTTAATTTCTGCTCGTTTTGAGTTTGACTCGGTTACTTATTTTAGTTTCTGTTTGTTTTGGGTATTATTTATTTATCGGTGCTGATTTGTGGTAGTTTCACACTTTGTAAGATTATTTGATTTTATTTTTGCTAATTTCTTGTTTAATGGAGTTCTTTACTTTTCTTTGAAAAACTTATTTTGTGGAAAACATATTTATTTTTTATGCAGCGAAAACAAACCTAGATCTCCCTGAAGATCCTGTGTGTGAGTTGTAGCATGTACCCTAACCAACCTTTTTTAAAATTAATTAAAAAAAGTTTTTCCAGAAAATAAGATTTCAAAGAAAAGTAAAGAACTAAATTAAAAGATTGGTTAGGGTGCATGCTACAACTCACACGCAGGCTCTTAAGGGAGATATAGGTTTGTTTTCACTGCATAAAAATTAATATTTTATTTTGTTTTCGCTGCATAAAAATAAAAATAAATATAAAAATTAATTAAAAAAACTTTTTCCACAAAATAAGTTTTTTCAAAGAAAAGTAAAGAACTCCATTAAACAAAAAAATAAGCAAAAATAAAATCAAATAATCTACCAAGCGTGAAACTACCACAAATCAGCATCAATAAATAAATGATACCCAAAACGAACAGAAACTAAAATAAGTAACCGAGTCAAACTCAAAACGAGCAGAAATTAACATAAGTTAGGCTCATAACCCCTATGCCTTCCAAAGACCAGAATATAATTTGCACTTTACTGAAAAAAAATACAAATGAATGTGCATTGTCAGTTTAATATACATATACTTATATTTAGTAATCAAAATGTTAAGATTATTTGATTTATTAAAGTTATAAAAGTAAAACATTTATATTTTTCAGTAAAGTTCATTTAAGTTCAAGTTCATTTAATTTCTCATTAAATCACTACAAGACAAAATAACACTTTTACAATATGAATCAATGGAAAAGAAAATATTTACAGAGGGTGCCTACACAGTGAGTTATACTCGAAAACAGGCACCTAAAAAAAAATAAAAGAAATAATAATAAAAAAGAAAAAGTGCAAATTTTGTTCTTGCCTTCGGAAGGCATAGAGAATTGAGCCCAAATTATGTTAATTTCTGCTCGTTTTGAGTTTGACTCGGTTATTTATTGTGTAATTTCTGTTCGTTTTGGGTTTCATTTGTTTATCGATGCTGAATTGTGGTAGTTTCACGCTTGGTTTTTTTATTTTTGCTATTCTTTTGTTTAATGGAGATCTTTACTTTTCTTGGAATAACTTATTTTGTAGAAAAAGTTTTTTTGATAAATATTAAGTAAAATTTAGTTATTATTAAAGAAAAAGTTATTACTTAGAATTTAAAATTTTTTATCGTTAAGAAACAAATTGCTACTTCTAACAGAAAACTTAGTAGCATTAGCAGAAAACTGTTTTTTCTATGAGAAGTTTTTTATCTTTCACGGAAAACTTGCTGCTGTTAGAAAAAATTGTTGTTATGAAGAAAAGGTTGTTACATCCAAGAGAAATTTGATAGTATTAAGTAAAGATTAGTTAATATTAAGCAAAAAAGTTGTTACTTCGAAGAGAAAATTTGTTAGTGTTAAGAAAAAGTTGCTACTTCTAACAGAAAACTTCGTAGCCTTAACAGAAAATTGTTACTTCTAAGAGAAGTTTGTTATCTTTGACGGAAAACATGCTGCTATTAGAAAAAATGTGTTACTATTAAGAAAGACCTGTTACTTTTTGAAGAAATTCGATAGTATTAAGTAAAAGTTTTTTAAACTGATAAGATAAACCACGATACAACACTAGAAAAATATCTTGAGTCACGTGTTTCATACGACACAAATTGTCAAAATGTACTTTGAAACATCAAGTGAGGTAACAGTGACAAGACAAACCAGGACAGCACAAAAATATGTTGAGTCATTAGTTTCAAACGAAAGAAAAAACTTCCAAATGAACTTTGAAACATCAACTTATTACCAGTGACAAGATAAGCCATGACACAACACTATTAAAATATTCCGACTCATATGTTTCAAACGATAAAACTTCCAAAAAAACACTTTGAAACATTAACAGAGGTAACACTAACAAGATAAACTACGACACAACACTATAAATACATCCTGAGTCATACGTTTCAAACAAAAAAACTTCCACAATGCACTTTGAAACCATCAAGAGAGGTAACAAAGAAAAGTTACGACACATCCATACAAAAATATCCCAAGTCATACGTTTCAAACGAGAAACTTCCAAAATACCCTTTCAAAACATCAAGAGAGGTAACAAAGAAAAGTCCAAATACTTCACAACAAAAATATCCCAAGTCATACGTTTCAAACGAGAAACTTCCAAAATGTGCTTTTAAAGCATCAACTGAGGTAACACTGACCTAATGAACACGTCACTGCTCTACAAGAACATTCTGAGTCATACCTTTCAAACCAGAAACTTCCAAGATACAGTTTGAAACATTAGCTGAGGTCACACTGACAAGTCAAAACCCGACAAAACACTAGAGAAACCTCTTGAGTGATACGTTTCAAACGAGAAACTTTTCAAAATGAAATTTGAAATGTCAAATGTGGTAACAGTGACAAGACAAACTCTGACAATAAACTGCAAAAACAGCTCGAGTCCTACGTATCAAACAAGAAACTTCTAAACTGAACATTGAAACACCAACAGAGGCAGCACAGTCAAGATAGAGCATGACACAAAACTAAAAAATATCTTAAATCATATGTTTCAAACAAAAAAACTTCCAAAATGCAATTTGAAACATCAACAGAGGTAACACTGACGTGATAAAACATGACACAACACTATAAAAATATCTTGAGTCATACGTTTCCTATTCAAAATGCACTTTGAAAAATCAAGAGAGGTAACACTGACAAGATAACGCATGACACAATACTATGAATACATCCTGAGTCATAAGGTTTAAAGGAGAAAGCTTCCAAATGCACTTTGAAACAAAAATGGAGGTAACACTGATACGAAAAACCACGACACAATACTAAACAGAAAGCTTAAGTCATACGTCTCACACGAGGCTGATATTTTTCATGTCCAGGATCTATTAAACTCCAGGGAAATAGATAAATATATGTAAAAATAATAATATATGGAAAAATAATATCCTAAAATTCTCAAACCTCGGGCCATAAGCCCTAGAGAATATTAAATATATGAAGTAAATCTTTAAATATTGAAGGTAACTGCTTAAATCCTTAAATGCTTGTATTACCTTTGTCAAAATTTCCCCGCAGCTGGCGGGGTGCGTAATGCCATGCTGGTGTGATGTGTTTAACGGAGCATCATCAATAGCGTGGCTTGCGAAAAACAAGAATTAATGGGTTTGAAGCATAAATGCTAACTGGAAATGTCTCATAAATGTCTTGGGAATGACGATATGATGTCAGAGGGTGACGAAGAGCAATAGTAGTGGTGTACTGTGGCTTGAACTGGTTGGAGTATCATGCTCTAGCAATGAAATGGAGACTTCTCTCTGTTCAAGTGTATGCTATTTAATTTAAATTCACTAGCTAATTTTCAGATGGAAACGGTTGAAAATGTCTTAGGGGGTTGATGAGAGATGGTGCCAAGTGGATGACGGATGGGGAGGTGTATAATGCTACGGTGGTGTGAATTGACATGGTGTATCACGTATTGCTGGGTTGGGAAAACTTGAATCACCGGATTGAGGCTTAATTGTTAACAAGAAATGTCTTTAAAATGTCTTAGGAATTATTGTTAGGGGATGTGGGGGCAGTCAAATAATGGTATTGTAGTGTGAATTGCATGGATTAACAGTTTGAAACATTAGCTGAGGTCACACTGACAAGTCAAAACCCGACAAAACATTAGAAAAATATCTTGAGTGATACGTTTCAAACGAAAAACTTTCCAAAATGAACTTTGAAACATCAACTGAGGTAACAGTGACAAGACAAACTCAGACACTAAACTACAAAAACAGCTCGAGTCCTACGTATCAAACAAGAAACTTCTAAACTGAACATTGAAACACCAACAGAGGCAGCACAGTCAAGATAGAGCATGACACAAAACTAAAAAAAATCTTGAGTCATACGTTTCAAACAAGAAAACTTCCAGAATGCACTTTGAGGCTTCAGCAGAGGTAACAATGACAAGATAAAGCATGACATAGCACTATAAAAACATCCTAAGTCATACGTTTCCTATTAAAAAATGCACTTTGAAAAATCAAGAGAGGTAACACTGACAAGATAACGCATGACACAATACTATGAATACATCCTGAGTCATAAGGTTTAAAGGAGAAAGCTTCCAAATGCACTTTGAAACATAAATGGAGGTAACACTGATAGGAAAAACCACGACACAATACTAAAAAGAAAGCTTAAGTCATACGTCTCACACGAGGCTGATATTTTTCATGTCCAGGATCTATTAAACCCTAGGAAAATAGATAAAAATATGTAAAAATATTAATATATGGAAAAATAATATCTTAAAATTCCCATACCTCGGGCCATAAGCCCTAGAAAATATTAAATATATGAAGTAAATGTTAAAATGTTGAAGATAATTGGTTAAATCCTTAAATGAGTGTATTTCCTTTGTCAAAATTTCCCCGCAGCTGGCGGGGTGCGTAATGCCATGCTGGTGTGATGTGTTTAACGGAGCATCATGAATAGCGTGGCTTGCGAAAAACAAGAATTAATGGGTTTGAAGCATAAATGCTAACTGGAAATGTCTCATAAATGTCTTGGGAATGACGATATGATGTCAGAGGGTGACTAAGAGCAATAATGGTGGGGTACTGTGGTTTGAATTGGTTGGAGTATCATTTTCTAGCAAAGAAATGGCGACTTCTCTCTGTTCAAGGGTATACTGTTTAATTTAAATTCACTAGCTAATTTTCGGATCGAAACGGTTGAAAATGTCTTAGGGGGTTGATGAAAGATAGTGCCATGTGGATGACGGATAGGAAGGTGTATAATGCCACGGTGGTGTGAATTGACATTGTGGATCACGTATTGCTGGGTTGTGAAAACCTGAATCACCGGATTGAGGCTTAATTGTTAACAAGAAATGTCTTTAAAATGTCTTAGGGATGATTGTTAGGGGATGTGGGGGCAGTCAAATAATGGCATTATGGTGTGAATTGCATGGAGTAACGTGTTCTACAGTGTAAAAGTTAAGATGGAGGTTTTAAAGAATTTTTACCATGGAAGGGGGGGGGTGAAAATCTAACTTGATCTCAAAGAAACGCTGTATTTTCATTAAGGGTTCTCGGGAATACCTCAACAATGCCTAAAAAATTGCATCTAATATCAGTCTTGCCCTCTGGAAATGATTGCCAGGAGGGCATTAGAACTCCAACTTCAGAGTCCTCTTTTAAAGGTTCTTTTAACTAGATTTGTAATTTATAATCGATTTGTATCTTTTTAAGGTGGATTGCTAAAGCATAAATCATTGGATTTAATAGTATATTTTTATAATGAAAATATCTGTAAGTGCCCTTGGAATGATGACAGTACCAGAGGTTGTCGTATGCCATCAATAGTTTACCAGGGTGTCGTGAATTGCCTTAGATTAATATGCTTTTACACCTTAAAAGTTATGATGGAGGTGTTAAAGGAATTCTTGGCAGAGGGGGACTGAAATCTAACATCTCAGTCTAAAAAACAATGCATATTCGTTAAAAAACTCTTAGTATGATATTCACTTACCTCTAATATCAACGCGCCCTCTGAAAATGATTGCTAGGGAGAGGGTGGGGCGTATTGTCAGAATAGTTTGAAATATTCCTAAGTTTAGCTCAAAGTAAACGGAGTATTTTCCTCAAAAGTTCTTAATGTGTCTTAAATTTGCATCCAATATCAACCTTTCTCTCTGTATATGACTGCTAGGGGCAGGGTGGGGCGTATTGTCACGATGGTATGAAATCTAACATCCCACTCAAAGAAACGATGCATTCTCGTTAAAAAGTTCTCAATAGGGCATAAATTTGCATCTAGTATCAGCCATATCCCCTGATATTGCATGCTAAAATCCCCAACATTCTATAATGCACGGTTCTTTTTGTATATATTACGATAACCCTTTTTCACGTTTTATTTTTTGTTCGTCGTGTCTTTAAACTGTTTTTTTCTGTGTTTTTAATATTGTATCTAAATTTGTTTGAAATAATTAAACTTTTATTTAAAATGTCTATATTTTTTGATTTATTGTTTAGGACGATCAAGATGTTTATGTAATTTAAGCATCTCTTAGTCTTTATTGCTGGAAATACATTTAGAGCAATTTTATGTTGACACGCTGAACTCTTTTTAATTCTGAAGAAATACTGAAACACCTGGGAATTCTGGGAATCTTGCCAGCCGACAACTAGAAACAGCACTCCCGTAGGAATCTTGCCAATACTGAAACGATAAATCAATATACTCCTATAAGGGGCTTCTATTTTTCGAAGGAAAACAATGGCGCTAGCTAGGGAACACCTGGAAGTGTCATGGAATAGTCAGAGTGTGTCTTGTGACATCACAGGAATGTGTTATTTCTTGAAATTATTTTCCTAAAACAGAATTTTGGGAATTGCGGTTTATTGTTATTGCTTAGAGAGCTATTCCATTGGGAGGGCATTGACCTTTCAAGACCCAACGAGGATAAAGAACTAAAAGAATAAAAAAAAACGCGTTGTACATTTGGGCAAAAAATAATATGCCGAAAAAAGGTATTATGTGACAGTGATGCAAGCCGTCATTACATAAAATTGCACCGTCATTGCATAAGTTGTGTGCTGATCTTACATAAAGTGAGCACTGCCATTAATTTAAAAGAAAGGAAAAAGCCTTTGAATGTTTCAGTCGAAAAATAAATTGCCGAAAAGGTATTATGTGACGGTGATAGTTGCGCTGTCATTACTTGACGTCACATAAGGTGTGTTGCGTCGTTAAGTTACAAGCGGGGGTTCCCCATGGATCCTAAAACTAGGTTACATAAAATTGTGTAATCCATATAAGACCTGACCGTTTAAAACGGGGTGTGTGGTGTGACGTCATTTGAGTCCAGCGGGGTGTGTCGTGGGAATTTTAGCAGCTGACCGCTAGAAAAAGGGACCATATTGCACAGGTGCAACGGATTAGAAGCTCCCCTATCGGGCCCTTTAAAAACCATGCCAGTTAAAGAGTGAGGGTGTGTCTTGACGTCGGAAGGATTCCGTAGGAATCCCATGTTAATTTCCCTATCTGACCATTTAAAATTCTATGTTAATTTCCTATCTGAATTGCAGGATAGATTAAGGGTGTCTCATGACGTCAGAGGACTTCGTTTAAATTCCGGGAAGGGTTGTCGTAAAATCCCATAGGTGAGGGTGTGTCCTGGGAATCTAGCCAGCTGGAAAAAGGGGCGTCAGAGGGACATATTGTGGGAATCCAGTGAGAGCATGTTGCAGAAATCCTATGGGAAAAGGGAGGGCATGTTACAGAAGGCCTTATGGCATTACTAATTTGATAGTGATTGGATAACAAACAACCGCAAGGGGTATGATTTAGGAGGAGGGATTCTCATGGGGTTGTATTTTCCAAGGGGGAAGGGGGTATTTTCTGCGAGGTGGTATTTCCCGGAGGGTTTTTTCCCGGGGGCCTGGTTGCCCTCCAATCACTTTTGACTTTTAAAAAGGGTACTAAAACTTTCAATTTCCAACTGAACAATAAGACTTTATTAATAATCGTGATTAGCAAAAACCCCCACAGTCCTTTGGGCAAGGGCTGTAGGTTATGGCAAGTTACCCATTGTTAAAATTTAAAGATTCTATAGAAGATATGGTTGTATAAACTTTGGAGAAGGCACATTCAATTGGAAATTGAAATTTCAATTTCAATTTTGAATAATCAGAGGAAATCAGAGGACAATCAGCATCTCCCTCTTAACCACTGTTTTCCCCCCAAATGCACCCGATAAAAATTTGTTTTTAAATATTTTTTTTCAAAATAGTCAAAGGGTCAAAGAACCATGCCTCTGGTGTTGACAACCCCACCAGCAGCTCCTTGGGCAAGGGTTGTAAGTTTAGCTAGTTACTCAGTGTTAACACATAAGATTCTTATGGAAAAGATTTTTGGGTACTTTCCCATTATATGGGCCTTTACAAGGAAACCAGTCAGGAAAACCCGTTGTTGACGGGCTAATTTAAGAGACTGCTATAGAGCAATGCAATACATAGCGTGGTTTTCATTGCGTATACGATATTTAAACTGTTGTTTTTTTGCGGTTTAGGAGGGGGGGAAGGTACCTAGGTTTGGTTACGCTACGTATTTAATATATGCAATGCTTTACCCCCATCCCCCTAATGTGCAAACATATAGCCCAAATTTGTTTATAAACTATTATAGATTCATCCTGTTTTATTTTATTTCATAAGCATTAACCAAACTTGACTTTTTAGAAAGACCCATATAATGGGAAAGTACCGATTTTTGTATGAACTTGGGGGGGGGGCTCATTCGATTGGAAATCAAAAGCTCTAGTGTATTTTTTAAGAGTTAAAAGTGATCGAAGGGCTTTCACTCCCACCCTCTTTTTTCCCAAATAAATCCGATCGAAAATTTTGAGATGACCATTTTATTTAAAACAGATCAAAGGTTAAATAACGATACCTCCAGGGTTCATAACCCCTATACCCTGGTAGCAAGGGCTGTAAGTCATGCAAGTTGCCTATTGTTAACATACAAGGTGCTGTTCTTTATTAATTAAAAAAAAAACTTTCCGAAAAATAAGTTTTTCAGAGAAAAGTAAAGGCCATTTTAAACTTGGGCTCAGCAGATACAAATACCTGTTAAAATTCAAATTCAAAACCACCAGAAATTACTATTAAAGAATAAATGAAACCCAAAAAGAACAGAAATTAAATAAATGGTCATAGCAAAAAACATGTAACAAGTAATAATATAAATGAATATTTAGATCTTAAAGCGAGTAATGCTTGGATTGAATATGAAAATTAAGCTTAAAACGAAAAAAAATATTTTGCTATTGAAGTATAAATGAAACTTAAAACGAACAGAAATTAAATAAACAATCAATGGAAACAAACATACAATAGATATTAATGTAAATTAATAAATAAATCTTAAAACGACTGAAACTTAAATTGAATGTGCAAATCAAGCTTGAAACGAACAAAAATCACTACAAACAAGAGTTTGGGTATGACCTCCTTGTCTCACTCTAAAATTCTGAAACCTACTGCGTCATTGACGCTTTACTGAAAAATAATTTTTTTTACAAATATCCTCTTTAGAACTTAATATTGAAAATTTAAATTATAGTAAAATTTTGAACTGATGAGCTTTCAGCAATTAATATCATTATGCATCGACTATTCAGTTTAATTTATTAGTTCTTTCTAAAATTATCAAGACGAATATAGTTTCACTGCAAACAAGAGTTTGGATACTGCCCCCTTCCTTAACTGTAAATAAAAACCAAAAGCCTACTGCATCATTGGCGCTTAACTGAAAACGAATTATATTACAAATATTGTCTTTTCCAGTTCTTACAGCATTAAAAATATAAGTAAAATTAGAATGAAATAATTTCTTGAACTGATGGATCTTTCAACAATTAATATCATTTTACATCAAATATTCAATTTTATGTTGCTTATACTTTCCAAGACTGTTCAAGACACATATAGTGTTCAGTAAAGCGCCAATGACGCTGTAGGTTTTAGACTTTTACAGTGAGAGAAGAAGGCGATACCCAAACTCTTGTTTGTAGTGATTTTTGTTCGTTTCAAGCTTTATTTGCATATTCAATTTAAGTTTCACTTGTTTAAAGATTTTTTTATTCATTTACAGTAATATATATTGTATGTTTGTTTGTATTGATTGTTTATTTAATTTGTTTTCGTTTTAAGTTTCATTTATACTTCAATAGCAAATTTTTTTTTTTCGTTTTAAGCTCGATTTTTATATTCAATCCCAGCATTACTCGCTTTAAGATGTATTTATTCATTGATATTATTACTTGTTGTATATTTTTTGCTATGATTGTTTATTTAATTTTTGGTCGTTTTCAGTTTGAATTTTAACAGGTATTTGTATCTGCTGAGCCTAAGTTTAAAATGGCCTTTACTTTTTTTTGAAAAAATTATTTTTCGTAAAGTTTTTTTTTAATTAATATTTGTTCGTTTTTGATTGTAAAAAGTTTCAAGTTTTAAAAATTCCTTATTTCAGAATCAAACTTCTTTTCGAAAAATCCAATGTTCATCGAAGTGTCGAAACTGGTATCAAAGTATTAATATTCAAATGAAAAAATGGGTTTGTGTCGAACTCGGAGTTTTTACTATCTGATGTTTGAACTATTTTTTACAAAATGGCTATCTCAAAATTTTATCAGATGGATTTGGGAAAAAAAGGAGTGTGGCGGGGGGATAATTGTCCTACGGTCTCTTTTTACTCTTTTGGGTCATTTAGTATTTGGTCAAGTATTTGGGTCATTCTTATTAGTAACTTCACTCCAGTCTACATCGCTAAGAATAGATTTCAGCTAATTCATATTTACTTGTGGGAAATTTCTCCTCTTCATAGGATTTTCTTTTTTGACTATCTTTTGTGCTTTCAAATCAGACATTAAAATACAATGATCAGATATATCTTCCATAACCACGAATGTAGCCGCACATAGATAAGATGCAAAAATGTTATCAATCAGAGAAAAAGAAGAATATGTTATTCGTGTCGGAATAAAACATACTGGGTTCATACCATGAGAAAGGTTACACTCTAAAAATTTAAGGACATGTCGGTCGATTCCTTGCTGGCTTGATGGGAGACATCCCATTAAGTCAATATTGAAGTCCCCAAGGATTAAAAATGGCATTCGAAGATTTGACATATTTTCAAATTTGTCAATAAAGTCTGCTATGCTAGATGAGAGAGGTCGATAAATTACAGCAATTAAATTTTTTTATTATTGGGTGAAAAAACATTCAACAATACAGCTTTCAAAAATCATCTCAGTATTCAGATATAGAAATTCTTCTTTCATCCGTTCCGGAATATAATTTTTTAACTAGTATTGCTGAACCACCTTGCTTATTTTTATTCCTAATTACACGAAAAATTGGAAATCGCTAATATTAATTTTATTTGCCAAACTTTCATCTTAAAATATTTCACAAACTCTAAGAATATCCGTGCCCGATTCAAATAAAAAATTTTCAATTGTACCTTTTCTGCTCCTCCATCCACGACAGTTCCAAAAAGATATTTCCAATCGAATGAGCCGTTTTCGAAGTTTCTACGACAACTCTTTCGATACGAAGTGTCCTGGTTAGAAACCAAAAGAAAACATATAAACAAAAAATACATTGTGCCCACATCTCTCTTTACTTAGGCAGCGCTATTACGCTGCTTGTGATAAAAAAAAATCATGGAGTATTTCAAATCTCAGGGAAATGTCAAGAAGAATGCCAAACACAATCAAAAGACGTTTCTTCCTTTATTGGTTGTGAAAAGGAAATACCAGCAATATCTACAATGGCTGATGGTATCGGTTGTCATATCGTTTGGAAAATGTTTAGGAGCAACTTTAACTAAATACAGAAGCGCTTTATACATCCAGTTTTACAAGTCGACATATCCGCAATGTGTCGAGAACCCCTGAGGGTACAAATCTGAGGGTATGAAGTTTAAACTTTCTTGGTATGTTGAGGGGATATTGAAGAAAAGCCTGGAGTGCCACCAGTCCCCCTCCAATATCCTTTTTAGCTACAATCTCCTCAAAGAGATCTGATCAAAATTGGTTTTCTAGATTCACTAGAATCAAATATTTTAAACACATATAATTATCACTTAACGTCCAGAAAGGTCTGATTCATCTGAAGAAAAAAACAAAAAAACACAGAAATAAATCAGCTTTAATGGTTTGCGACATCAGATCTTTTTTTTATTCAAAAATAAAACAAATCTTTTTTATTAATGATCTTTTCAGTCGTTTATACCATGACTTTAAGAAACAAACAATTCCAACAAGGTTGAACAGGTAAAAGTTCGAACTTGTGTTTTAGCCAATGATATAGCCTCATATTTGTTGAATACTGAAAAACTGAGTTCAGTGGTTCAGTTGCACGATAGTTCAAATGCAAGATGGTTCAGTTGTACGGTGGTTCAGTTGCATGGTGTTTCAGTCCCATGGTGGTTCAATTGCACGGTGGTTCAGTGGCACGGGGATTCAGTTATACGGGGTTCAGTTAAATGGGATTCAGTTGCACGGTGGTTTTGTTGCATGAGGGTTTAGTTAAATGGTACTCAATTGCACATGGGTACCGTTATACAGGGGTTTCGTTAAACGGTGGTTCAGTTACTGGGGTTCAGTTGCCTGTGGTCCAGTTACACGGTGGTTCAGTTACACGCACACCATTTACAACAGTGTGAAATTTTGCTTTTTTTTTCCGAAGAAAGGTTTTCAGATGCGTCCTTGTTGTTTTTTTTTCTCCAGAGGTGACCGTATTGAACCAATGGTCTTATAAAATCGAAAGAGGGTTCATTTGAACGGAAATTAAGATTTCCAGCAGAATTTTTCAATAGCAAAAAAAGATTATGTGAAAGTGGCTTTTTATACCGTTTTGTGGCACCAAACTACAGTTTTGCCCCAAAGAAGGTAAAATATATGTCGAATAGAATTCTGAGATAGCCAATTGATTTGGAAGTGTCAAAATGTTTTATGCTGAGCTTTCCATTTTCAGAAGTAGCAATGCCATACAGTGACACATTCGATTCCAACATGTCACGCAGTCCATGCAAGATCCATGGTTAAGATAAACATTTTAATTTAAGGCTTCACTTAACTAAGTTGAATCACCTGATGTCTCATGAAACAATGTAAAGTGATAATTTGTGCGTTGGCTATTATGAGGGGGGAGGGTAATTGTGTCTGAGAGTTACCAATGCCCCAAAAAGGTGCATTTTTGCGGAACAATTGTCAAGCTCTCTATCAGCCTTCAGATAAATATGGAAAAGTGTATGAACGGGGGGGGGGGGTGAAGGTGGAAATAAATCTACAATATTACTTTGTTTTAGCTACACCTTAATAGGAGTGATGTGGGATGATAGTTCCCTTTTTATTGCCAAAAACGTTTTGTATAATTATGCTTTATTTTGAAAATCAAACATGCAAAACGAGCTCTTTTTCCCGAAACAATACTGTACAAAAAAATAAATTTTGATTTAAAGAGTTTGGTTTAAGATATCTTCTCTTCTCAATTAGAACAGCCCTGTATATACAGCCCTGTATATACAGCCCTGTATATACTATGAAAAATGAATAAAAATATTTTTTTTTTTTAATGTTCTGGGTACTGCACCCTCTTCAAACGGTCACTTATTGTACTAAAGTTAGACTTTTTGTCCCAATTCTTTAAGAATAAAGCTGAAGCACATGGGCCAATGAATTGTGAGTCCAACCTTTATGCCTTGACATGAGTTTGAAAATAATATTTCACATTTGATTCGTGTTAGGTATGCAGTAGGCCTGTTCCACTTATTTGCATACATACTGTGAAAATATAAACTAATTTCTAACTGGTGAATTAATTTTAACTGACCAATCATAGACTGTTTTACGTTCTTTCGTCATCTAGATTATATAACGGTATGTTAATAACTCCCCCAATTGTGGTTGGGCAGGGGGTGCAAGAGGGAGAATTGGTTTCCCCTAGATTTTGAAAATACTTTTTTCCCCATTTTCAAAAGAAATATCAAAAGCGAAAGAATACCACCTATTTTTTTGAAAAATATAGTTTTGTATATTCTTGTAAGTTGACCCCTCCCCCCTATAGAATTCATGGATTGGCATCACTAAGTAATGTGAAAACACGATTAAAGTTAAAAGGGAAAAAAAAATCCAAAACGTAAATTCAACCGTACTTTTCATTGCAGTCCTTGTTACATTGCCATTTTCCCGGCCATGGAGCCTTATGGCGGAAATTGTGCTGAAGTAGATTTGGTTTTTGTTTATGAAATTTATTGTTAAATAAAGAACTTAGAACTCAGTCATACTCTACGGCAAAATAAAGGAAAATAGAGACAAGAAATTAAGTAAAGCTTTATTTTGTAATTCTTTTTTGTAAAAAAAAATTTAGCGGACGCAGATCTGCGAACCTAATATTATTCTTGTGGAGTTTTGCAGAACTCAAATATGAGAGAGATCGAAGTATTGTACAAACACTATTTTTTGTAGTGCGACCAGGTTTGCTCAGTGACATAATAAAAAGTATAAATTTCTGTTAAAACATGTAACTAAGTTTCAAATCTTTTAGATCGTAGCGTAAACTTCATGCTAAGATTCTTCTTCTTCTAATTCACAGCAGGCGGGCTATTCAGTTAATACTATTTAGCCCTTTTCTTTTTGCTTCACTCTGTGGGCTACAGAGCTACTGGCTTGGTCGTCTCTCATTTATTAGATATTGTCAGATATCTTTCAGTAGATCTTTTGACTCAAGGAGTTCAAATATAAGATGATAGATATCGATTTCTGTGCTCTATGTGCATGTATAGTTGGCTAGGCTCTTGGCTGATAGTGAGATTTTGTGGTGTTTGAAGCATTTTAACAGCTTACAAAGCAAGGTATGTTGTCCAGACGTCAGCATATTACATTCAAATAGGCAATGGTCAATTGTTTCATTATTCATATTACAATGCCTGCAACGAGGGGACAGGGGAATTGAACCACTTGAATTAGAAGACTTATATGAGAATGCAAGGAAATTTAGTCCATTTGTTCCAGAACGAATTCTATGATAAATTTTAGAAAGATTCTTATTGGGAAAGGGGGAAAAGATAGGATTAATCTTATTAAAATTAATATCTTATAGCCTCCATCGGTAAATATCTCTAATTGGGATTGATCTCCCACTTGGCTGGTCAATATTTATAGCATTTTTTGCTATTTAATCAACCTGATGATTACCACTTATGCCAGAGTGGCTAGGAATGTACTGAAAATAAGTTTTTATGCCACTTGAAGCAAGATTATCTATAGTACTGAGACAATGATAAGGGTCAATGTCCAACTTATATTGAGGAGCTGAGGCCAGCAACTCAAGGCTTGATAGAGAGTCGGAATATATGATAATATTATTTGAATTTGCAATCAAAGGATGGTTTTCCTTAATGTGTTCTAATGCCATGATTATGGCATTTAACTCAGCAGACATTATAGATAAATTATTATATAGTCTCTCTCCAATTGCAATTTTCAGGTGAGGAAGTAAAACACCACTTGCAACCTTCTCATTCATTTTTGACCCATCAACAAATATTTGGAAATGATTTTTATAGGTAATAGTATTAAGTTCTGCAAATTTTTTCTGGACAAAAGCAATGGGGGTTAAATCTTTATTCCACTTTGAGAAGTCATTATTTATTATGGGACTTGACCAATTCCATGGGGGGAACGGGGGAAAGTAGGTGCAATAGACTTTGCTGGTATGGGGAACTTCTTCTGAATATTGGCATACTCATCTGCAATGCCTCTATACATAGCTGGATTTCTTAACCAATTATGTAGTGTGTGTGAGCTATTTGATTCAATTTTTGTAAGATGTTTTGTCAAGAGAAAGCTACGTCTCTCCCTTATTGATGTTAATCCACTCTCCATAAGCAGAAACTTGGTGCTTGTGGGTTTTCTAAGACCAAATATGAGACGTATTATATCATTTTGTGTTGTTTCAATTTTTTGCATCTGGGTCTTTGCACATGCACCATAGACGATGAGCCCATAGTCAATATGGGGTCTTATGTGTGATTTATAAAACTGGAGTAAGGTTTTCTCCTTACAGCGCCAGGGTGTGGAAAGAAGTCGTTTTAGTATATTTGTTTTTCTATAGCATTTTTTTATTGTGTTTGAAATGTGGAGGTGGAAATTAAGTTTTTGGTCAAGCATGAGACCTAGGTAATTAATATGATTATCTTCTGGAATAGTTGTTTTATTTAGAGTTTAGAGTTAGTTTTGCATTAACATGGTTTCGCTTCCGGTGAAATTGGATTATTTTTGACTTGGTGGGTGCAATGAGTAAATCTGAATGTTGAGAGAATTTTTCAAACTGGAAAAGTGACTTTTGCAGATTTGACTGTACTATCTGAAAGGTGTTTCCAGATGACCATAGCACCAGATCATCAGCATATTGTAGATTCGTGTGGGGTAGGTCCATGACCCAGAGATATAGGGCAAATAGGAGGCAACTGAGGACTGCTCCCTGAGGTAGGCCTTTGGTTATTGTCTTTTGGGGTGAAGAGGCTGAACCAACACAAACAAGGAAACTTCGCACTTCTATGAAGGATTTAATAAAAGATACTAGCTTAGGGGGTACTCCAAGGTTTGCAAGTTTGTTTAAAAGGATTTGGTGGTTCACATTGTCATATGCCCCTTCAAAATCTAGGAAAGCTGCAACTAGGACATTATTTTTGAGAAAGATTCATTTATTGCATTTGTTAGCAAAATGAAAGCATCTGTTGAGGAGTGGTGTTTCCTGAGTCCAGTTTCAGTGTGAGGGATCATATTATTTTTCCCAACAAACCAGAGGAGTCTGTGATAGATCATTTTCTCCATTATTTTCCCCATCACAGGAGTAATCATTATGGGCCTATAGGACTCAGGGTTATCTTTGGGTTTATTTTCCTTTGGGATTGGTAGGAGGGACGAACATTTCCATATATTGGGGAACATAGAAGATGCCCAAGCGTGATTACAACAATTTAGCAGTTCTTGTTTGTATGAAGGTGTGAGATTCTTTATCCATGTCAATCAATCAATCAATCAATCAATCAATTTATTAATACTAAAAAAAAACAATACAATTACAAACTTAAAAATTTAAACGCGCCCAAGAAGCTAAGCTTGTACAGGGCCAACAAAATAAATAAGACACTATTATAAAGCACTAAAAAAAAAAATTTAAAAAAAAAAAAAAAAAAAAACAAAAAAAAAAAAAAATTAGATAAGAGACATTTATGAAAATAGGAGAAATAATAGGAGAAAATAGGAGAATTATTTTAAATATATTGAATGAAAAAAAAAGACATAAATGTGGATAGAATGCAAAAAATGAAGAGAAACGGGGGAAAAGACTATACTGGAAATACCCAGCGAGAAAGTGCCTTTGCAGAAAGAGATAGAGAGACATCAGGAGGGATGGAGTTCCATAGTAAAATAGATTGATAAACAGGAGACCTCTGACCTGCTGTCGATGAACGCTTAGGTAAAATGAACCTGCGAAAAGAGCTACGTAAAAAAGAAGAGTACCTACCTGAGCCTGACAGAAAGAAAAACTGCTGCAGAGATGGTGGGAGTCTACCTAGAAAAGCATAATGTGCTAAATAAAGGTAACTCTTACCCACAATACGATCCAGCGGAGCTATTCCAGTATCATTATAAAGATCAGAGGAAGGGTAAAAACGAGGAAGAAGAAAAGTAGCCTTCACTGCCCTATTTTGGGCTCTTTGAAGTGAGCAGAGAAGAGATTTATTAGTATTACCCCAGACAGAACAGCAATAAGAAAGGTAAGGAAAAATAAAAGCATAATAAAGAGAAAGTATAACATCAGGGGGAAGAAATGAGTTAACCCTGTATAACATTGAAGATTGGCGGAGGACAAGGGAACGGGTATGAGTTATATGTGGTTTAAAAGAAAAAAAACAGTCAAGATACACACCCAGAAATTTCACTATAGTAGCTTGCGGTATAATATCATTCCCATAAGTCAGGATGGTTGGCTCCCCTGCGTCTCTCATACGATAAGCGGTTCTAAAATGTACAATGGCACTTTTTTGGCTGTTGAGAGTCATACCATTTGACCAGCACCAATCTTTTACTTTATCAAGAAGACCTTGAGCTAGGGAAATGGCAGATGGCAGGTCCACTGCAGTAATGAAGAAGTTACTGTCATCAGCAAAAAGTATAGGGTGCACAAGGGGATGAAGACCATCAACAAGATCATTAATATAAATTAAAAACAAAAGTGGTCCAAGCACAGAGCCCTGTGGGACACCTTTCACAATAGGCAAGGAAGAGGAAGAAGTACCATTAACCGAAACATACTGAGATCTCCCTGAGAGGTAAGACCTAAACCATTCAAGTGGGACTGATTCATGTAGGGTGTATATTGTCATAGCTGCCGCTAGTTTTGGTCCTAATATGATGTATTGCATTATTCAATTCCTGGATTGAGAATGGATTAGTTATGTACTCGGATCCTGGGCGTGGTAGGGTAACTTGGGTTCATAGGAATTGGGGACAGTTTGCTTTGATTATTTGAAGCTAGCTTATTAACAAAAAGAGTTGCAAATAGGTTAGCTTTTTCATTATCATTGTCATAATTGGTATTATTATGTATAAGCTCATACAGGAGTGGGTTGGGGGGAGTCTTTTTCCCACAGATGTGGCTTATAACTTTGTGTATAATTGGCTCATGTGTTTCTCTGGAGAGATTATTTGCAAAATTATTCCAGTATTTATATTTAGCATCTATTATAGTCCTTTTAAGATTAGATTCTGCTTGTAATTTTTTTAAATATGTAGTAGGTGATGGTTTTCTTATGAATTCTGTCCTAGCTGCCTTTTTTATTCTCCATTTATTTAGGCACTCATTTGTCCACCATGCTTTAGGAATTTGTTTAGGGAAAGTTTTCTTAGGTGTTGCCCTGGGGATAGCATGATTAGCTGTATTTATTAGTAAAGATGTCAAGGCTTCAGCATGTGTGTCAACTGTTGTGTTAGAAATGCATGAAACTTGGGTGAAACTTGTAATTTCATCATTTAGCTTATTTTGGAACATAGACCAATTTGCTTTAGTGTTGATATATTTGGAGGTATGAGATATAGTTTCAGCAGGTTCATTTAGGGAGCAAACTATAGCAAAGTGGTCAGTACATAGACTATCAATTTTATTAATGTAAATTTTATTCAAAAAATTTAATGAAACAATTTGTAGGTCAATTGTGGAGAATCTGCCACTTTTGCGGTTGAAATACGTATTCAGGTTTGGAGGGGTAGCAACAGCTATTTCATTATTATTTGAAGTCATATGCTCAATGAATTTACCAGCTTTATTTACTGGTTTATTCCCCCACAAAAGGCTGTGGGCATTGAAATCTCCACAAATAATAATATTTTTAACATATTAGAATTATTTATATAATTAAAGAAATCATTGGCATCTGTAGTTTGGCCATTAGGGTTATAAAAGCTTATTATGTAGGTTTTTTAATTATTCAGCCAAACACTGATACCAATTGCGTCAACATAATTTGTAAAATCTGGAAAATTGATGCCAAAAATTTTATATTATTTTTCACTTATAAAGCTACCCCACCTCCTTTTCTCTCTGAATATCTATCCTTTCTGAGGATAGTATATCCCAGAGACTTAACTTGTTGATTTTGGGTTAAATGAGTTTCCTGGAGGCAAGCAATATTAATGGAATTATTATTCATAAAAGATATTAGTTCATTTAGCTTATTTTCTGTGAGTGATCTTACATTCCATTGGAGTATTGATATATGTTGTGTTGTTGATTTATTCTTCATATGACTGTGTATCAATGTTCATCTTTGTTAAAAGTAAAGCAAGATCTTTTTTTGCTTGAATGAGCATATAATCTGGGATGTAGATTTTTGCCAATTCTGCAATGATTTTTGTTTTCTGTAGTTGATGTATGTTCATGGCCTGAACTGCATTACAGTTCAGAATAAATAAGCATATATTTGGGGATTGCATTTTTGGTTGTGCATCCTGTTTGTCGGTTAAGGGGTTAATTCCTGGTAGTGTTTCTGGTTTGCTTCTTCTTGGGAGGGGGGGGGGCAGGCTGACCTCATCCAACTGGACAAGGAGGCTTGTTGGCTTGGTGATTCCTTCTGATAGGGATTTGAGCTAGGGGGCTTAGAAGATGGTGTTTTATATAGGGTGCGTGATGCAGTGGGGGTGCTTGACGTGGGTGTTTTGGTTGGTTTCATTACATGCTTTATTTGGTATTGTTGGGCAGTATTTGCTTCCATTGCTGCAAAGGGGTATGGGATGGCCTTCTCTGTTGATATTTGGAGTGTTAGAGCTCTTTTCTTGTATGCAGGGCATAATAATTTATTTGTAGATTCATGTGGGCCTTTGCAATTGATGCATGTAGGCTGAGTGTTGTTGCAAGTTGTCAACTCTTTAGAATGGAAAGCTTTACAATTACTACACTCTCGGAGAATTTCATTGCATTTGTTTGTTGTGTGTCCCAGTTTGAGACACTTCTGACACTGGATAGGCTTAGGTTTGTATTCCTTGTGTGGTTTGACTTGCCCAAATAGGAATAATTTTTCTGGGATATTAATTTTTTCCTTCAGTGTGAATAAGAAGGATCTACTAGTTTTTAGGCCATTAGAGTTAGGTTTGCCAAGTTGGGTAACATCCTCAACTGGGATTGTGTTTCCAGCCCTATCTGAGAGCCCTTCTTTTAACTCCTGAGTGGATATCTCTGGGGGAACATAATAAACTACTATTTTTGTTGGTGATTGTTTTGGGTTCCAATTAGATGCAATAATTGGGGTATTCAGAAGGGATTTTAGGTTAATTATTGGACATGCTGATTTCTGATCTTCTACAGCTATTAGCAGAGATCTATCTCGGTTAATATTAAGAGAGAACATTGATTTTAGCAATTTAAAAATTGCAACTCTTATTGCAGTGATCATTTTTATTTCGAAGGGGGTAGTAGGAGTAATTTTAAGGTAAATTCGTAAGTTTTTGGAGGGAGGATGTTGGGCAGGGAAAGGGGAAATACTTTTGATTGGGTAGATTTTTTTCCTTTTTTTAGAGCTTCTAGAGAGGACTTCTTGAAACCCATTATCATCATTTATGGTTACATTAGCCCCTACACTTATCATTGTCCTATTCTCCGAATTGGAGCTATCATTTGAACTTCGAGAAAGTGTGCTTGACCAGCCAAGATGGGTATCTTTCACTATGGCACATTCACTGCAATTTGATTTGGGATCGGGGGGGACATTTGTTTTTGGAGGACTTCTAAATATTGCCTATTGGAAAAAGCTTTAAACAGAAAAAAACAAAACTAAAGCAAGAAGGGAAAATAGAATGATATCAAACTGTCTGCACTACACTATGGGGAGGAGAACACCACAGATATAGCCCTGAGGATGAGTTTAGCAGGATTGGTTTGGTATAACTTCTGATTAGAAGCGATAAAAGAAGATTCTAAAAGAAGCCTATGGGTTTTTTTTCCAACGAACTTATTATACTGTCATCTATGTAAAATTTAACTGAATAGAAAGTTGCCTTTACATAATTTTCTGAAAAGTAAGGAAGATCAGTTAAATAAATTCATTTATCTTTGTGTAAAGTAATCTTTTTCCCATAGAAATAAAAATATGTGGTCTTGTTTAGATATATTTGGAGAAAATCTTATAATTTAGTCTGCAGCCAAGGTGGGAATATTATATTTGGAAAGAGCATAAAAAAAGGCATCCGGTGGTATGTTTACTTTATTAAGTCAATAATATGATTTGGTAAAAATTTACCAAGTTTTCTAAGTTACTTTAGGCGAGTTTGCAAGATTTACTGGTAAGTTTTGAAACTTACTCCTACCAAATAAGTTACCAGTAGGCTAACTTTGGTAACTTACTGCATAAGTGGTAAGTTTCAAATACTCATGAATTTGAAAGAAAATATGGTAAAATTCTACTTTAGTTAATTTTGGCTATCTTGGAAAGGGGTTGGGTTAGGAAAATGAAACTTTCACGGGATGGATCTACATGTCTCCAAGTGTAATGTCCCATGGCTAAGGCTAACTTATAAGTACTTACCTCCAACTCTTTCTAAACAAGACCACATGTCTTGAGTGACCTAACAAGACCACATCTTTACCTATGGGAAAAAGATTAGGTAAAATTCTACTTTAGCTACTTTTGGCCATCTTGGAATGGTTTTAGGTTAGGAAAATGAAACTTTCAGCTATGGGTCTAAAGGCCAAAGAATGTCCTGGGAAGGTATTATGAAGCACCTACCTCCACTCCTTCTCCCTCTAGAGGGTCCTGAAATTTGCCTACATGATAGGTCTAGCCTATACCCATTGAAATTTTGACAAAACAACATTTTACCTTAATTTTCAGTTATCAGTTTCTTTCTCTCTGGCTTTAGCTCTGAAAATGCAATTTTAGTTATTTGAGCAGAATTTTAAGCCATATCAATTTTTTAATTCCAAAATATAGGAAAAGTATTTGCATATCTTTAAAACCGTATAAATTGGGATTGAGCAATGTTGTGAAGCTGAAAACAATTTTGTTGTACTTTCATTTAAGAAGAAGATCTATGTTGCTAGGTTTCACTTTTATAACACAGATTTTAAAGGTCAAGACCCTCTAGAGAGAGAAGGAGTAGAGGTAGGTACTTCAAAATACCTTCCTGGGACATACTTTAGCCTGTAGACTCATCCCTGAAAGTTTTATTTTCCTAATCTAACACCTTTCTAAGATAGTCAAAAGTAGCTAAAGTAGAATTTTACCCCTACTTTGTTTACACTGGGGAAAAAAAGATAAAAAATTGCACTTTAGGCTTCAGATAATCAGAGATAATAAGAGATAAACTAGAGCTGCTACAGCTGCTGCTCCACCTTTTCATCTGGTACATCTTCAATTGCTATGTCTGACAGATCATCTTCCACTAGACAATCTCCACTATCAGGTGGCAGTGACCTATTAATAGAAAGACATGATGGCAGCATAAACATCCCTTTCAGCCTTTCATGTCAATTTCCAGGCAGTTTTGAAGCTGCATGGCAATGCTCATTTTTTTGTTAGGCTATTGAGTCACTAACAGACCATTAGAATTTTGTTTGCTGTTTCATGCTTGATGTGGTTTCTTTGGTGGGTCTGTACAAGTCCATAACCTCACCAGAGTCTGTTGCAGGAGGCTATGGTAACACAAATTGTTGAGATTTTTGCAGTCTCAGCTGCAGCTTTTGCAGTCTCAAAGTAAAATTATTTAGAAAATGGGCCACTTTTGGAGATGTAGCTACAGAGTTCTGTGTTCAAGACCCCAAGAAAGTCAGATTCAGATCTTTCATTAAATTACCTTAAGTTGCAGCTAGGAGCAATCTAAGGATTTCTCTTTATAGAGCTTGGGAATGATGACTAGTTGTATGCAGGCTCACTGGTGACCAGGTACTGTTGCATCTTTGGTTGCATCCCAATTGAGTTTACAATCTGTAGAGGACCACTCAGCATCTAGCCTTCATTTAAAAACATCAACAGATTGAGCAGGAACTGTTTCATTAGATAAATTTGTTCTTGTTATTGACAATACATGTGGAGAAGAATAGAGTACAGACTCTAGAAATTGTAGACTGCTTGACAATTTTCAGGTGATGCCCTCTAGTTTTTAAATTGGTACCAAAAGTAGAGAATAATGCTGGGAGAATATTAGCCCTCAATATCTTAAAGGTTAAAATGGCATCCCCTCTATTTCTCCTGTAAACAAGTGCAGGGAGATTCAGCTTTGATAGTCTTACAGGGTAGGAAAGCTCTTGCATGTCAGATATCAATTTTGTAGCACATCTTCAAGAACTTTAACTAAGAATCCTGTTGCGGCACTCTCTAATCTTGGCTCAACATAGTGCACCTTATGCACAAAGTCATATCACTTTTGTATGTTATGTATTATGAATAAACACTTCTTTCTGTAGATGTTTGTCAAGACAGGTTTTTAAGCTGTTTAGGGTTGGTGCTGACACTACTTCTCTGGGTAACGAGTTCCAGTCTTTAACTTCTCTAACTGACCAGAACGAAGATCTCTGTGTAGTTGACGCTGTTTTTTTCTGGATTTTTGCAGAATGACTCCTTGTACAGAAAATAATCTGACTACAAAAGAAATTGTCAAACTTGGTTTTATCAAGGTCCTTTCTCGATTTTAAAATCTGGATCATGTACCTTCTTTTTCTTCTATTGTTTAGACCTGGCAGTTTCATTTGCTTCATGCGCTCTTCATATGACATTTCTTTTAGTCCAGGGAGTTGTTTGGTGGCATGTCTCAGAACCTTCTTGATTTTGATAGCATTGCCAATGTATGAGGGACCCCAGACTATGTTTCCATACTCAATGGTTGGTTGCACAAGGGCTTTGTAGAGTCTGGTGAAGGTTTTAGTGTCTAAATGCCTGATTAGACCAACCAGCCTGCTTGCCTTATTTGCAATGAGATCTGTGTGTTGGTGGAATTTCAGCCCTGAGTCTATAAAGATCCCCAAATCTCTTTCACAATCAGTGTGTGATATGACTGAGACAGTGTTTGGTTTTGCTAATGTAAGGGTGTCATCAATGTTTTTTGGTTTGGGTCCAATCCATAATATCTTACAGTTTGTAGCATCGAAGCTTAATCCTAGGCTCTCAAGATTCCCATTCAACATGTTAGTGTTGCTCTACAGGAAGGTTGTATCTTCTTGTTTTACCACTGGCCTGAAAAGATTTGTGTTTTCTGCAAAGAGCTTGATGCAGCTGATGATACCTTCAGTTACACTATCTATGTTGACAATGAAGAGTAGTGGCCCTATTATGCTCCCCTGGACAATGCCACTTGGTACACTAGCTTTTGATGACAATGTGTCTTCCACTTTAACAATCTGGCTACAGTCAAGTAGAAAGGAAGATATCCACAAAATCATTTGCTCACTTATACCAAAGGTAAAAAGTTGTGAGAGTATGGTGCTATGGGGGACTTTGTCAAAGGCCTTTTCAATGTCAAACAGAACCATCAGAATACTCAGGCGACTTTCCAGGACTGTTGTCCACTCGTCCAGAACTTCCAGGACCTGATTTGTGCAGTTGTTTCTTGGCATGAAGCCAAACTGTTCTGCACTATTCGGTTAATTTTCAGATACAAAAATCATAATCTTGTTGTGGACTAATTTTTCCATAATCTTGGAGAGCAGGAAGTTAGGCTTATTGGCTTGTAGTTTGAGGCACTGCATTTGTCCCCCTTCTTATGTGTGGGCACAAAATTAGCTTGTTTCCATTTAGCTGGGACTATACCATACTGAAGGGATGTATCAAACAGGTGAGTAAGTGGCTCTGCAAGTTCTTTGGCAGCAATCTTCAGCCATCTGGCTGCTATACCATTGGGTCCAGGTGATTTGTTTGGATTTATTTCCCTGAGTAGTTTGAGCACATCACCTTGCCCAAACTTGGTTGCCTTCATCTGGGGTCGATTTGTTGGATTTACAGGGCTCTCACTCGTAGTGCTGGCTGCTGGAGATTTGGTAGTGTATACTGAGCTAAAGAACTGGCTCAGAACTTCTGCTTTTTCAGCTGGGGTGGTGGTTTTATTGCCGTTTTCTTACTTCAGGTCAGGGATTCCAGTTCTACTTCCAAGCTTTTTGTTGAGGTGTTTCCAAAAAAATTTTGGGTTGGTTTTTGCCTTGCAGGCAACATACCATTCCTGCTCCTTTTCAACTTTTCTCGATTCACTGCGGACTTTATTGCTAGCTTGTTGGTATGCTTTTTGTTCTCATTGCTCCTGAATTTTCTTAATTTCTTAAACTTCCTTTGTTTAATGTTAATCAGTCGCTTCATATTGGAGTCTAATTTTGGTAGAGTTTTGGGGACTGTTTTCTTGCTAGTGACTGAGCAGTGTAAGAGGGGGGGGGGGGATCTTCTCAGGGTGATGACTCCAGGCCCAAACTCAGCCATGAGACCCGAGTACCCCTAAATAAGCCTCAATAGACAAAATGAACCAAGTGAGAGAGATATCTTGACAAAATCCTGATCATTGTAATAAAATATACAAGATAACACAGGTATAAGAAAAACTAAGATTTTATTATTAAAGAAGAGAACTTTTTAGTTAATAGTTATGGTTATCTCATGGTAAATCAATATTCAACAATATTATTCACAATCAAAGATCAATTCTTGTTCATATAATTGCTAGAAGTGAAATTTATTATTATTAAAGAAAAGCAAGCATTATAACTAATATATTAAGGCTAATATATTCCTGCTTAGAAGAATTTAATAATAATATTAAAGAATGGGACATATACCCATTTACTAGGATTTTGACATAATAAAATTAAGAAAGAGCAAGGAACACATTAGACTTACATTCTACATGTATATCAGAAGCTTGAGCAAAGCCATAGCCCCAACTGACTTCTATCGTCAGTGTCACACTGTATAAAAAGATATGTTCCCCTTTATTTGTCAAACAAACGTAGCTAAATTCAATCCTTCTAAGAAAGGGTGTGTATTGCAAAATAAGGAAACTGTATTGAAAAGGGAAAGGGTTACAAAATTAGTTCATCGGAAATATACTCTGAAAGAACATTGGCTTAAGCCGGATTCTACCAACTCCATAGCAACTTGATATTAATTCCAAAATTAGAAGGACATTTCTTACAGCAGTAAGCAGCTGCTGTTTTGATGATGTCAGTGAAGAGTTGTAGCTGATTGTTTACATCATCTTCAAGCCTCATGCATTCCCAGTCTACATTTTGCATCATGCTCTTGTACTTAGCTGCATCTAACCTGGTTATGGTCTTCTTTGTATATTTATTTGGCTATGCTGAGTTTAGCCTAATCTCTACTGATATGCTACAGTGATCACTTCTCCCTAGGGGTGCTGAGACTACTATTTCAATAATTGTCTCAGGCTGGTTGGCTAGGAACAAACCAAGAATATTTTCTTTTTGGTCATCTCTTGAACGTGTTGGCTCTTGGATTATTTGGGACAGGTGGCACTCATTTAGCACATCTTTAAAGAGATGGGTGTCCACATCTCCAGCAGTCCATGTTAATTCTGGCACATTAAAGTCACCCACAATGTACACTGCTTGTTCTGGGATTTCTACTGGCCTGGTCAATTCTGCTCTTATTTCCTCAATGCCAAGTTTCTTTCTGTCAGCCCCTCCAGATGGTAAGTGGTAGACACAACACACTGTGAAACTGTCACTTCCTGATGCTTAGCAGAATTTTTCTGTCCCTTGTCAATACCTCTAGGGAAGGGTTTATACAAATTTCTTGTTTGCTCCTGCTTTGGCTTGCTGTCAGGGATTGTCTGTTTTTTGCTTGATTGCTGTTTTTCCCCCATCAGAGCCTATATGGTTTCTAGTTGTTTATACAGTGTCTCTGCTGCTTTGTTTTCTTAGATTTTGGGGAATGTCGTTTCTAAAGTTTACTTTGATCTGCTCATGCTTTTTGTATGATTTCTGAACTATCTGTTTTTTTAGTGAAAGTTGGGAATTATCAACCTAGATGAGAAGAGGGGACTGGCGTGTGGTTGTGCTTGGTTTGTGTTGCTTGGTGGTCTTTAGCCTAACAGCCTTTACAATCTTTGGTTTGGGCAATCCAAGATCATGCACAATAATACTTTCTACATTTTTGATGTCAAGTGCAATCTTTTCTTCAGCAGACTGTGATGCAGGTTCCTCCAGGTTTTGAACTACAATGTTAAATTTTCTTTTCTCTTTTTCAGTATTAATGAGCAGGTGCTCACTTATGACAGATTCAATTTGTTGCCAGTTTGTTGCTATTGGTTGGGTTCTGGCCTCAACTGTTTGCAGGTGCTCATTTAAATCTAGGTAGGCTGAGTCAACATACTCTTGCATTTGGGAATGTGTTACCCTCTATGCCAGCTCCTGTCTAATTTCAGAGATTTCATCTTTGACACTTTTGATTGAGGCATTCACTTGCATTATATAGCATCATAGAGGATCTTGCTATCAGAGGATGATTTTGGGCTCAATGGTGGCTGGGAAGCCCCTACCAGGTTTTGCTGAGCAGGTAGGTTTGCTCCTGTAGTTGGTCTACTATTACAAGCAGCTGTGTACATACTTAGGCTGTATGTGGTGGGTTGTTTCCTATTTCTTGTGCTCCTGTGGTTTGTGGATGCATCCATGTTAAATTATGAAGTACAGCTATGTACAATTGGTCAAAATATATACAATTGGTCAAAATATATACAATTGGTCAAAATGTATACAATAAGTGTGAAGGCCAATATATTTTCTAAATATACTTCTCAGCCAATATATTTTCTAATTTGAAAGTTTTTGTTGCCTTGAAAGTTCTTGAGGTAGACAGAATGTGGGAAGTGCTATACTCAAGTCACCTACTCCCAGCAGTTTAAGGATTAAAATCCTGCTGGTACCAACTCGGCCTCTTGTTTGTTTGATATTGCTCCCTTCTGCCCAAATTATGACCAAAAGTACGCAAAAACGGACGAGCCAACGTACTCTGTGGCGTTTTTAATATTTAGCATTTGGTAACTGCACTCTATTGCTGGCTGCAAATTCAGAAGATGAAGAAGCTTGGCTTTATTTACAAACAAACAAACACCAACTGAAAAAGCCTGCCTGTTGTAAAATAGAAGAAGAGAACAAACAGCTGTGTTTTATTATTAAATTAGCAGGCTTTTATGTCTTTTTCAAAATATGAAGAGGCAAGAGACATTCCAACTTCAAGCTTAGGACACACAAGTCCCTTATAAAGAAGACTGATGACTTTAGAGAAACAAGAGGAAATAGTATGCTTAATCAATCCCAAGGTCAAACTAGCCCCAGCAGCAGACCTCTAAGCATGAGTGCTGAATTTTAGTTCATTGTTAATTGTGACACCAAGATCTTGCTCATTATTTACAGAGGAGAGTGGGTGGCCTAAAAGAAAAATAGAAGTGCCAAGGATTTAGTTTGCCAAAGCGAATGGTATGACACTTGGCAACATTGAATTCAAGAAGCCAGGCCTCAGCCTATTGACCCAGCAGTTGAGAGTATTTTGTAGCAGGGAATGATCTACACAGGACAAAGCTGGTCCAAGAAGCTTTTGGTCATCTGCATAAAGAGTTGATTTACTGCTGATAATGGAAGGAGCATCATTGATGAAGATATTAAATGGTGTAGGACCCAAGACACTTCCCTGAGGAACATCACTCAAAACACGCATTGAGGAAGAAAGAATATGATTACCAAAGTAATCAAATAACTTAACACATTGATTATGCAAATAAAAAAAAATAAAGGATCCAGAGCACGGATTTCTCTTCAAGCTTTACTGTGCATGATTTAATTGCAAGTAGATTGTGGCACACTTTGTCAAAAGCTTTAGAGAAGTCAAGCAGAATTATGTCAGCAGGCACCCCAAAATCAAGCAACTTGGTGATGTGATGATATGATTTGAGGAGATTGGTGTCAACAGATCTTCCAGAACAAAAGCCATGTTGTGAACAGTGTAAAACATTGTTTGCTTCAAGGTGTTTAACAGCTGCAGAGTTGATTATTCTTTCAAGAACCTTAACAACTGCTGATGTCATGCTGATGGGTCGATGATTTTCGACAAGGTCCTTTCCACCTTTTTTAAAAATAGGAATGATATGTGCAGTTTTCCAGTTCTGGGGTAATCTAGGAAGATTTAATGATAAATTGAACAGCAGTGAAAGAGGTTGACACAAAACTGTAACACATTCATGTAGTATACATGGGTGAATGCCGTCTGGGCCAGCAGATTTATTCAGTTTGAAGGATGTGAGTTCCTTTAGAACCAAAGTATATGTAATCAGTGTTGGTTCCATATTATGTGATACATCATATAAAGGAGGTGTAGGATATACAATACTGGAGTTGGAGAAAAAAACAGAAGAGAAATATTGGACAAAAATTTCAACTTTCAGTTCAGGATCAGGAACTGATTTACTATTGTGCAGGATATCTGGGATTGTGCATCTGCTGCTACATTTTTGACTGGCATAATGCCAGAAAGATTTGGGGTTATCCTTAATTTACTTAGCCAGTTTTTCCTCAAATCTTCTCTTCAACTCCTTTATTTGGTTTGTTGTTTGATTACAATAGGGATTTGAAGACTAGATAATTTTCTGTGGTCTTATTTTTTCTATAGTGATTCCATGCTCTGTGTTTTTGATTGATTAGCTTGCTTACTTATGGTTAAAAATGGTAAACTTTTTGCCTGTTTTACCTGAAAAATTCTGGTGCATGACTTTCAACATTTTGATTTTCTGTTTTTACATTTAACCAACTCTCCTCAATATCATCAGTAATAAGCATTTTCCAGTTGACTTTGGCTAGCTTTTCAGAGGTTATTTTGTGGTTTACATATTTTTTTGCTTGGAGAAAGGTTGTTTGGTAGGCAAACATAGCTCTAAAATAATTACTAAATGGTCGCTATTACCAACATGTGTGGTTATTACATTCTTAATAAGTAGATCAGGGTTACTGAGTATAACCAGATCAAGAATGTTGGAGACTTGACCTTCCCTGAAACGAGTTGGTTGTGAGATTGTTTGACAGAGGGAATTACCAAAGAGGGCAAACAAAAAAGGAGAATCTCTATTACAAAAACCAGATCCATCAATCCATTGTATTTCAGGAAGGTTAAAGTCCCCCATAAGGACAAGATCATAGCAGGCAAATTTGGACATCACATGAGACAACATAGCAGCCAAATTAGATTCAGAGCCCAAAACACATGGAGCACTGGGGCTTCTATAAACAACACCCACTACAATTGAAATTATTTGATTGTATATTTTAATCCACACAGACTCAATTCCATCAGTATTCATAGAATTGAATTGGATGAGACTAACATTTAGTCCATCTCTAATATAAAGGCATCCCAATCCTTCCAAATTTGGTAGGAAAATTTAGCAAGCTCATTGATTCAACTTACTGCATCTTTAAACTCGTACTGTGTTAGTGAGTTAGCACCAAAAAGCAGATCAAGTGGAGTAGCTGCAGCCAGGGTAGAATCATATGCAAATATCCCCCTATTTTCTAGATACTTGTGGATTTTCCTTTCCTTATCCTTTGAGACTGGCAAAAATGGTACAGTCTCCTGGAAATGCTGCTGTAGCAATTGAAAACTCACCAAAGTTCTTAGCCTCTCGGAAACACTCGTTTCTATGAACCTTGTTTTAAAAGATTCAATTAGAGTTTTAATGTCCTTGGGCTCTGTTTCCTTAATTGTCTCAAAGTGTTTAAGGCCGCTTCCCTTTAGTCTAGCTGCAACGCATTGCTCTTTGACCTTATCGTCAAATGACTCAGTTAATTCGTCGAAAATTTTTAATTTTTTCATAAACTCATCGACATCTGAAATTCCCGCGTTTTCTGGTATGATTTTGGCCGTTAATAATTTTGGCGTATAATTTCAAGTACCGTTGATAGGGAAGCCATTTTTTCGTCTGATAAAACCATTTTATTTCAATATACAATTTTTATTCATTCTTCTCAGCCCAGTTTTTTCAATCGCCACCAGCTGTAGTAAAGTGGTTTTATAGTATTAGGGTGAGGTTCTGGTTGTTACCTTATTTACTCCATTTATAGGGGAGATAACTATGGCCTTAAGGTAAATAAACTTTGGTAGCGGTCCTTAGGCTAGGACCTGACTAATGGGGCGTACCAGCTGGGAATATTCGAGGGACTAAATTAAGATTGAAGAGAGGTTGTCTATAACACAATACTTTTATTCAGCTATCACACAACAGTACAGGTCTGATAACATATATTTGCCGCTGGGACTGGTTGTCCCAGGGAGTCAACAAGTATAAGAAATCTACAATAAAATTCAATACAATAAGATACTCAGACACTTACAATAATCCAACAATATTTCAAGGTATTTCTAAATCAATGGACCCAAGGTCAATCCGGCATAAAATTAGTATAAGGCTCCCCGTTCCCATAAAATGTATGTTTTATACATTTCGTCAATCATACCTTATGGGACCCATTGATGCACATAGCAAGGAAGTGGTGATTTTTCAATTTACTATTAAGCATAATCCTACCAGGATATGTTCTTTATCTTAATAAAAAGTGGTATTTTGAAACTTGTATTTGCTTCTTAATGTTTTTATTGAAATCCCAAATTTGATTTAATTAGAAAGTGTCACCGAATATGGAAAAAAAAACAAAAAAATAATAATACATTGTGCCAACATCGTTCTTTACTTAGGCAGCGCGGTACTTGTGGATTTTCCTTTCCTTGTCCTTTGAGACTGGCAAAAATGGTACAGTCTCCTGGAAATGCTGCTGTAGCAAATTGAAGTACAGGATGAAACGCAAAGCAAAGAGCTTCCTCTCTTTCAAAGAAGTGATAGCCAAGCAAAATTTGATTCAAGAATTTCAGACAGGCTGTTAATTGATATAGTTTCACATCATTGAAAAGAACTTTTCTGATATCCTGAATACCCTCATTTATATCACACCCTCTATCAATTGTCACAGACCCTAAAGGTTCCCACAACTCTTTCATGAAGTGCATAGATTGGTAGGATGGAATGTTTTCTATTAATAGGCCTTACTAGCTGCATTTTAGCTGGATATATAATTCACTTATTATTTATTCTATAGTTAGTCAGTCTTATTCTATAAGATAGCCAGTCAAAAAATTTGAGTCAAAAGTAAAAACTCACCAAATTAAATTGACCTCTGCTATGAACATCTTATTTATTCAGACTGGCTGACTCATTGCCTTTCCCCTTTTTTTCTTTTTTTTTACTTTGGCAGGAAATGACAAAGAGGTAGTCTGACAGAGCAATATCAGCATAAGCTCAAATGGGTATGACTCATGCATTGAATCTGATGAATGAATTTTTTTTTATGATACATTTTAGTGGAGTTGCAGATCTCTTAGGGATGGATTTGTTTCAATTGTGAACATTTTGTTCATCATAAACTTAAGCTTACCACTGATGAAACCTACCACTAACTTTGACCTCAAACTAACCACGTGGTAACTTATGTCTTGTGCACTACTTTAGGCTAATGTAAAATGATTCCATGAACTTATACCATAAAAAAAATACAATTCCCTATTCCATGAAATGAAGTCTGAGAGGCAACACTACTTTGTGGGCCCTTTTCAAGGACATAGGCTATGCAATAATAAGAAAAGAGTAGGCCTAGGCCTATTCTAGGCTGACAGGGGAGTCCAGAACATTGTGGATACTTTTTGTAGACATGTAAATGACTTTTCTAAGTAAATTTATACATATTCACATAACTTACCTAGGAAGGAAGTAAAAACATCACTTATGTTTTTAATTTAAATTCATTGAAAAAAAACAAGAAATATATCAGTGAATACTTTACCTTAGGGGAATGCTTTACCCATGATAAATTACACACAAAAATAACAAATACATCAACATAGTCTCTCCCCTGTAAGGCTCTATGGCCATAAACAAAGTAGGGGAGAAACAAAACTAACAAATTTAATAAATGCATTCATCAAACCTTTTTTAAATAATAAACTCATAACATCAAACCAAACAATACTCCCCCCCCCCAAAAAAAAGAGAGAAAAAAATCCAAGCTAGGCAAGGGAGTAATACATGATTCCACCCACAAAAATAAACTGCAGATCAAATCTGGAGACATCAACTCACCAGAGAACCAGGAAAAAATTAATTATTAGTAATAAAATCTCTAACATACTTTTTGAAGATACCAAACAAGTGGGAGCCCTGTGCAGACTCCAGGAGTGTTCCAAATTATGTTCTATCAGAGGGTTAAAGTCAGACTGTATTGATGGTGTATAAGGTATCTGTAAATTATTGGAAGGGCAGAAATAATAAGTTATTGCTCAGAAATAAAAGATATATTGCTACATAAGGCACCATGTAACCTCAAAAACTTAAAAGAAGCACAAAACAGAAAATAAACAGATCTCAAGTCCAGCAAGGGTTTAAGTAGGGAACTGTTAGTATCCTGTAAACAGTTAGTATCCTAACTTGATGCCTTTTTTTATGCTCTTTCAAAATTCAATTTTTAGGCTACTTGTAGGGCAAATTCCATTTTGAGCCCTTAAAGGGCTCAAAAGAGCCCATAGTAACCAAAACTTAAAAAATTGCAGTAAAATCAGTGACCTTTCCATTAAGCAGCATTCACATGTGTGTCTAGCTAGAATCTTATGTCTAAACACGTGTCTAGCCAGAAATCAATGTCTAGGAAATTACCATTCACAAAAAAAATTCAGTGCTTACCTAAAACAACAAATTTATTTTCAAATAGATTACAGTTGTCATTTCTAGCCAATCAAGAGAGCTTATGCAAGCAAAACTTTTAAAATTGTAATCCCTATTTTTACTGTTCCAAAATAATGGATGAGATAAGCCAAACAATTGCCATAGTGTGCTTCACTATTATTTCTGGTGTTGCATATTTGCATAAAATGAAAAAAAAAACAATTAATGGGAAAACAAAAATTAAATTTTAGTTTAAAAATGTAAACATAGATGATGAAAATAGTGGAACTTGACACATTCTGGTTGGCTGTAATAAAAAAATCCTAGACTGAGTTCTTGAGTCTAGAACTGGACGCTTAGCTGCAACTTGTCTAGCCAAGCACCAAATTTTTTACTTGTGAATGGTAGTTGTCCAAACATTGATGTTTGACATGGGATCCTAGCACATGTCTAGACATGGGATCCTAGCTAGATACACATGTGAACGCTGTTTTACTGAGGTATGAATTAGGTGAACATTATTGCCCAGTGACTTTTTTGTATTCTTTTCAAATATAATAATTACTTTTTGTGTGTTTTGAATTATAAGCCTTTTTTTATGGAACTTTAAAGAAAATACTTTGAACATACCTTTTCCTGAGAATATGACCATCCATGCCCAATGTATTGAGAGGCTACAGTGCTCTTTGAAAAGAAAAAGTCAGGGATGAGATTTTTTTCACTTTTATACCCTAGGTCTACTTGTTGTTTAATTTATTTTTTTATGCATCTTTTTAGAAGGAAAACTATCTATTTTTTCTTTATTGTTATGGCTTACTTTTCTATGTTTGCTATTGTAATGTTGAGCAAAAATTTGTGCTCAGAAAACTTAGCCTTTCATAGGATAAAAATGGAATAAAGTAAACATGGTGAAATTAAATAATTTTTAAACTGTTCATCCGATGCAATCCTGAAAACGAATGCCTTTGGATTACCTAACTTCAACAAAATGGATTTATAATCTAATAGCAAGTTTTAACTACTCTTTTAACCCTTTTCTATTACTAAAAATAAAAGAAAAAGGTATCATCTTCAAGGGTCTATAAAGGGCTTCCAATTGGATTTCTGAGTAAAGCAGTGCCTATATTTAGAAAGAGTGTAAAACTGACATTGAGTGCCAAACAAAAGTCGCCACCAAAGACGCTTAAGGCAGAATAAGTTCAATACCCAACCCCTTCAGGGGTAGGAGAATTAATGTCTATAGACATTTGGGCAACAGGGGGATGTTTACCAGTTTCCAGGAAAGGAAATCGGTGTGTATTAACTAGACCCCGGCGCCGCGCCGATGAGGGATGACCGGCAGCGGCTGGGCAAAAAACAGCACGCCGCGCCGCGCCGCGGGTAAGACGCCGGCGGAGGGCCGCCGGTAAAATGTCGGCCGCGCGCCGCAGGCACGATCAATGTTGACCGCAAACATTAATGTTTTCATCAGTCTTTCTCAAATCACAGCTTAAATTTACATGACAGCCTTGTATGAAAGTTTTTACTTTTGAGTACATTTTTGGAAAATAAAAGTTCTCTTTTATTCTACCAATAGTTTTCGCTTCTCCCAAGTGACAGCCACTTGTTGCGTGTGGCATCTGTAAAATTTGTCCTTCCAGCAATTTTTGAATTGCTGGAATATTTTTTAATTCATTTTTCTGTACTCTTGTGGTACTATCTAATGTTTTATCAAAAGATTTTACTTTCATTGAGATCAAAATTATCTAAGTCCTTGAAAAAATGTTTGAAATGTTCCAGCAGCTCTGTTCCGTTTAGAAAAAAAAATTTCATGGCTGAACAAAAATCATCTTCATTTTGATGATTCGAAATATTTCCATTAGATAATATTTTTAACCCGACCAGATCGTTTTGGATGGCGGTTATCAAATTTTCTTCCCTATTTGGGTTCCTTGACAAATAGTCTGGAAAAATGATTGTACGGCCCTTTATATATATTGAGGTAAATGAATATGCTTGAAGACGTAGTATCCATCTTGTCGGCGGTTCTGAAGTATTTTGCTTCGTATGTAACCAAATTATCGATTTTTGATCTACGTGTAAAATGAACATTTTTCTAAGCAAAGATTGGTAAAAATATTCTGTAAAAATTACAACTGCTAGGCATTCTCTTTCAACGGTTGAATATTTTCTTTCTGCCTCTGTCAGCGACCTGCTGGCGTATTGGACTATTGATTCTACCCCTTCAGAATTTATATTTAATAAAATAGCACCAAATTAAACTGTTGTACTAAAGATACAACAATGTACTAAATGAAACTGTTTTAAAAAATCAGTTTTTGTCATTCCATAGTTTTCTTCTGGTTGCAGTTTCGACGATATTTGCTCGTGGCTAATAAAAATTATGCTTAATTCTGGGCTGCTTAGATTTTATTTCTGAATTTGAAATGTTTTCCACCGATACTAGCGCCATTTGGTTTACTTTACTTTGTTAATACTTAGATAATTTTAAATATGTGATACCATTTTCAATTGTAAAAACTTTATTTTCCACAGAAATTACGGGATATGCTCCGAGAGTGTATCCTACTAACATGACATCCATTGTTTTTACATATCCATTTTTGTATTTACTATTGCAAACATTTGAGCTGATCTTACACTTTCTATTGTGATTTTCCCGATCAATTTTAAGTTTTAATCCGAATTGTCACTATCTTTATCTGCTGTTACGCAAACTTGCTTATTAGCTTTGCTTGGCTGGATAATGGTTATATTATCGGTTAGGGGCTCCCATGCGATCCCATATTTTCTTATAGCATCTACTCCTAGAATACAAGGAAATGGTAGTTGCTTACATATTATAACCGTTACTGTTATTTCTTTATCCCTTGTGCTAAATTTTTATGGATATTCCCCCAAAATTGTCAGCTTTTGACCTGTTACTGATGTCAGGGTATTCTGGCATCTACTTACGTGATTTTTTTTACGCTAGGAGGAAACCTCTTAAAAGCTTCCTCTCGAATCAATGATTCAGACGCACCCGTATCCAGTAAACACGGTAACTTTTGGAAACACTCAATTTCAAAACAACGCAAAATCGGTAGACTAATATTATTTGCATCTGTATCATAACACTCTAAACTATAAAGGGGTCTTTGTAATGATTCAGCTCTGTCGACCCTTACAGGCTGGTTTCTATGTTTAAATGTCTACTGTTTGACCAAAAGTTTTTGTGGTTTTCCCAGTTTTCTTCAGCGTTGCCATTTTGACCCTGGGTGTTGTTTACCGTTTGATTTATAGGCATAAATTCAGGAATATTATTCGGTGTTTGCCAAGTATTATTTGCTCCCTGCCTTCCTAAATTGCTGCTCCCCTGTGTTCTGAGCTGGTGTCTTTTCTTGTACGTCTGGCCTTCTTTATGTATTCTATGCCAGCACACTGCCGCATAGTGATTCGGTTTGCCACAATAATAGCAATTAAACCTTCTCTTAAATTGTTTGATGGTTTTCTGGTTTCTACATGGTGTATGATTACTTCTAAGTATTCTTGATCTATCATTGTTGGTTCTCCAACTATCTGTCTTTGGTGGTGGTGGGTGCCCATATTTTCTATAGTTATTACCCGCTAACGACTCAAGGTCGTGGAATCTGTCGGCTAATTCCCTAGACGGCGACCCTTGGCCCCCGTTGCACCTTTTTGGTTCACGATTTGGCTCCTCAAAGCTCACCCCCTTTTGTCCCCTTCGATATTGTACACTTTCTTGGGTTCTTGTGTTATTTTTTGACATTTGATGAAACTTTTTCATGGCCTCGTCAATTTTTACCTTTGTTTCTACTAGGATTATAGCCTGCTTTAGATTTTCTGGTTTATGTGATAATATTAGTCTTTACAGCTTTTTTGGTAACCTTTACGTAAAAGTATGTAATTGTACTTTCTTTACCGTCTCGTCATTTCCGCCTTTCTCTAACTATAAGCATACAGACCAAAAAACTGTGTTTTGCACATTCCCTAATACTAGTTGAGGTATGGAACTTCAGCTTAGCCTCTCGGAAACACTCTGTTCTTAGCCTCTCGAGAACACTCGTTTCTATGAACCTTGTTTTAAAAGATTCAATTAGAGTTTTAATGGCTTTGGATTTTTTTTCCTTTACATCTTCATAACTTTTAAGTCTACTTAGACTTAATAAATCTGTGAAGTATTGCTCATTGGTATTATTCTCAAACAGCTCAAATAATTCGTTGAAAATTTTCTTTTCGTCGATAAATTCATTTATATCTGAAATTCACAAGTATTCTGGTATGATTTTGGCCGTTAATAATTTTGGCGTATAATTTCAAGTACCGTTGATAGGGAAGCCATTTTTTCGTCTGATAAAACCATTTTATTTCAATATACAATTTTTATTCATTCTTCTCAGCCCAGTTTTTTCAATCGCCACCAGCTGTAGTAAAGTGGATTAATAGTATTAGGGTGAGGTTCCGGTTGTTACCTTATTTACTCCATTTATAGGGGAGATAACTATGGCCTTAAGGTAAATAAACTTTGGTAGCGGTCCTTAGGCTAGGACCTGACTAATGGGGCGTACCAGCTGGGAATATTCGAGGGACTAAATTAAGATTGAAGAGAGGTTGTCTATAACACAATACTTTTATTCAGCTAACAAACAGCGGTACAAGGTCTGATAACACATATATGCCGCTTAGAATGGTTGTTCTAAGGAGTGAACAGGTATAAGAAATCTACATTAAAGTACAATACAATAAAATACTCAGACACTTACAATAATCCAACATTATTTCAAGGTATTTCTAAAACCAATGGACCCAAGGCCAGTCCAGTATAAAATTAGTACAAGGCTCTCCGTTCCCATAAAATGTATGTTTTATACATTTCATCAACAATATCTTATCGGACCCATTAATACACATAGCAAGAAAATGGCGATTTCTCAATTTCCTATTAAGCATACACATACCAGGATATGTTCTTTATCTTAATAAAAAGTGGTATTTTGAAACTTGTATTTGCGTCTTAATGTTTTTATTAAATTCCCAAATTTGACTTAATTAGAAAGTGTCACCAAATATGGAAAAAAACAAAAAAATAATAATACATTGTGCCAACATCGTTCTTTACTTAGGCAGCGCGATTGCGCTGCCTATGATCAAGTAATTTGCTTTGGTGTAGAAGGTGAAACAAATGCTGCTGGACTGCTGAATCAAAAGTTTTTGTTTTTTTTATTATATTTTAAAGTAGAATTTATAGCATTTTTGCACAATTACACATACTCTATTTTCTAAATTCTGCTGTGTTCAGCCCACATAAAATTTTCCACAAGAATGAAATATTTTATATACTCTGTTTTGTATGTTTTTTTTTAGCTAGTTGGAATCTAAAAGCAGTTTTTTCGTTACGTTTTCTCAACTGTTTTCTTAATTGTTCGGTATAAAATAGGAACAAATGGTAAAGTTATGTAGTTGGTTCTTCGATGTAATTCATCCTCTTCTATTACTCTGGGTTCATTTAACTTTTTCTCTTGTTTAGTAGATCATCTTTTCAGAATAGCCATTCCCACCTAAAATATCTTTAGTGAAGATGAACTCTTTTGAGCTTTCAAGGACTCAAGGTCAAACAATGATGGACTCTTACAATCTGACAAATGGCAAGTTTTATAGAGCTATTGCCTTTTCCTAGGATCTCAATGTAATGCTTGTCATGACTTGATGTCTTGTATTGTGCTTATAAAGATTTTATTAGGAAAAGCTTGCACCTTAAGCAAGTACAAAAATAATACATCTAGGTCAAGGATAGTATCATTGTAAAATTAATAAAATGTCATTGCCTTAAGGGCTGCTTTAAGTATGCTCTACAAATGTAACTCAATCATCGTTGCTAAAATTTACTTTTTCTTTTGAAAACAAAAATTTGATTGGTATTTATTCTCACAAGTAATACCATGTGTTTATTCTTCATAAATTAAGCTTTTTGAGTTTCTGAAAACATAACAACCCTCTCTTGTTGTTGCTGATTGCAGGATATTAGTCTGTGTTGTCAGTTCACTAAAATGATGGGGGGGGGGATGAAATCTATTTTTCAAACGCTAAGGAGGAGAGGGGGCAGTTTTGTTTCTCATTTTTTTCAATATGAATACCAAAAAAGGCATTTCTCAATGATAATACCAAAAATAGTATTTTTCAAAATCTAGAGGGAGAGGGCACATAGCATAGGGTTATATCTGGCCCCTTAGGAGCAGGGACTGGTATGCAATTGTAATGACAGTTGCTACTCTATTTATAAAAAAACATTACATGGTATATTTTTTATTTGATTTCTGTGCTATAAATAACCTTAACAAAATCATGGTGGCCCTAATGGGGTCAGACATGGCCCTAAGCTACCTACACTAGTTTATTGATTATTGTTTGTTTAAATTGGTTTTATTTAATATCTTGGACCAACCACTGATGAGAAATAAGTACAAGAAATAATGACAGGCCCAAAAAATTAGCACACTTCTTTTATTTAGCCTAGGACTATATATGACCCTTGTAGGGGTGAGGAGGGGAGCTGGCATTTAACTGTGATGGCAGAGATTATTAAATATGGAAAGAGCATTGCCTGGATCTGATCAACAGTTATTTCATGATGCCAATTTAAAAAAAAGGAAAGACCAAAAAAATCAGGAAAGTTTTCTGCATAGCCTAGGGCTATATCCTGTCATTAGGGATGGGGATTCAATTATAACAAATAGCAATTATTACATATAGTTGATAGTTTCAAAGAACATGCTACCTTTCCATGATGATAAATAAAAGTTTAAATAGGGATGAATCCTTTTCATAGACAGTGATAATTCACAAAAATACTGGATATTTTGGTTACATGTGCAATGCCCCTCATCAGCAGAAATACTATTTTTGTTGATTATAGCTGCTGCTCCATATTGGAAACGTACGCCCTTTCGTAAGGACTTGCGTTTACTTTTTGACGATGGACCGTCGAAGAATTTCTCCACAAGCGGTAATCAGATCATTCTGAACCTTTGGAGAAACACACCTGGCATTTGCTGCTGTGGAAAGAAGATGTTTCACCAGACTTTCTTCGCCAACCCTTGCCCTTAGTTGCAAAAGAGTGCGAAAATTGCCATAATTTTAGATGGTTCTGGATCCGTGAGTGAAATGGGACTAGAATCGTCCGTACCCTGCAAGGCAAACTGTTGCCTTCTGCAAAATATTTCATTTTCAACAATTGGTCTCTGTTTCTGATAATTTTCCTGAACCTGCGCTGCCCTTGCTGTGTCTATCTGGTTGATGATGTTTCCCTGCCTTTTCTCTGCAACAGAAATGAAGTTGTCTGCGGTTAAAGTATATTTTTTGTGACGCTGTTTGTTGGTGAGTTCATTCAATTGCATTTTTCTAGTTTCTGAAGGGTTTGCTGACAAGGTTACCTAAGCGCTGGTGGCTGCCTTTGCCAGCTGTTTCGGACGGAAAAAGAAGACAGAATTGATAAAAAGCACCATCCTCGATGGCGGATAGGACAACCAGCTGAAACGAATCAGCCAACCCAACTGAAACTTCAAATCTCTTTTTCCAGATATTGGAAAAGTATATGCAATATCTGGAGTCCAAGGACTCTTTAGCAGACAAAGTGTGGAAGCTGTGTCGAGTGACGATAATTTGTGGACAAACCGTCCGATGTCATTTGGAATCAAATAAGATCGGGTAATAGCGTGCTGCAAAGTGACTGTATTGTGTGGACTGGAATGTGAGTCAAGTTTCGGGTCCTCGAGTTTAACCTGAGCATCAGCAACCACTTCCGTGTTATTAAAGCCCGCGGGGGCAGATGAACAATCCGCAGACGATCCACCATCATCACTATTACAATTAACTAACCCTGTTTGCTTGGGTGCAAAAAACAATGTTATATCACATTTCCTTTTCATTTTTCGAATCACTCTTCACTTAACAAAGTCGGGAACTAAAATGACAAAAGAAACTGTCTTGTGACCCCTTTATGTTTTCTGTTTCCTGTTTCACAATTACAAGTTTGGCAACGTATGACCCACTGACTGCAATAGATTAGTGATTATCCTGGTTACTGTTTGCAAAATTTTTTTTTGTTCATTTTGTTACTTTTGTACGATTTGGACAAAAATTCGGGGAGGGAGGGGTTCAAACCGGATACCCCCCCCCTCCTGGGTATGGCCTTGGTTGTGGTTTAAAAGCAAAATGCCATCCTTGCAAAATACTTTAGTTAGGCCTATGTGAGCAAATTTTTCAAGAACGGATCTGGAGCAGAAGCGCATCCAGGATTTTTGTTCGGGGGGGGGGGTACTAATTTTTTTTAGGGTGGGGTTGCATAAAAAACTAAAAAAATGCATACAAAATTTGTTTATGTCCATTTTTGTTACATTTTTACGAGCCAAACAAACATTTCCGGGGGGGGGGTCAAACCGGGTAACCCCCCCCCCCCCCCCTGGATACGGCCTTGATCTGGAGCTAAAAGTTTGAAAGGTATCATAAGATCTTCCTCTGCCTTTTCCCTTTCCAAAGGGTATTGACCTTTGATAAATTGCATAAACTTTGTTTTATAGAAGGAAACTTTCATAAGTAAATCTACAGCACAAATAAAGTCCAAGGGAAGTGCTTTGTGCTGCATGATATCTGCTAAATCCTGATTCTTAAGGTTTTAAGCAATCAGTGAAAATCCAAATCTGAAGTTGCATAGCCTTTAGTTTAGAAACCAATTCATATATTTAGAATAGTTTTTAAAACTTAAGCTCATAGAGAACTTCTGTACAATGTTCTAAGCCGCAGGATTAGGGAAGGAGTTAAGAAGGAAAAAATACTTTTCCAGGGCATACTGTAGGCTCTGTGTCCATTCCTGAAATTTTCGATCAGTGATGTCAACCACTTTCCAAGATAACAAAAATCTGATCATCTGCAATTTTGGCCTTTCATTTTTTATAAGAAAATTCTAGATTGTGGACTTTTTGTATCTCTGAAATTGTCTGAAAATTTCATAAAAACCTTGAAGGCCCTAAATGCACTAGCAAAACCGGAAAACGTATTATTTTTGATCAAAAGTAAAACCTTCAAATTTGATAAAAAAAAAAAAAATCACTCGAAATTAAATCTTTAGAAATTTTTGTCAGATAAAGATCAATTGCTCTCTTTAATTCCTCAAATTCATCATCTATCTATGCTTCTACAAGTCTAGATTGCATAGAAGATGTGTATCTTCTATATATCATAGATTTATAGAAGATGGGTAAGATGGACCCGTTTTAAACTTGGAAAACAGATATTGTTTTCCTTGATTTTGGTTTCAGTCTGCATTTCTTTGACTTCAGGTCTTGAAAAAAACAATTCCAATAATTGGAAAAGGATTGTATGCCATATTGTGATTTTTTTTTTCCAAATTTGAGATGGATTTTAAAGTTTTGAATAAAGCATTATGGATCAACATTTAAGTATGGGGCTCAAAATAATGTCATGCCTCTTTTTGGCGAATGCTGTCTTTGGTTGAAGATCCACAAAAATGTTGGCGGAGTTAATAAAATCATGGTCCTTTGCGCCACGATTTTATCGACTCATTTTTTTACCGGGTGCCTCAAAAAACTGGGGGGACGCGTCCCCCCCCATACATGAGGGCACTGCCCTCCATCAATAACATATTGGCGAGAAGGGCTGGAGGACTATGGGTTAAAACTTGATCGTTTGGAGGAAGTTGGCAAGAGATACCTTGTTGCGACTTCTGATAACTTCTAACACCGATAGAAAATACGTTTTCTAATACTTGATGATAATGCATATATTTTAGCATATCTTCAAATGCTAAACGAGAATTTGTTTTTGGGTTTTTGGCTCAATTTTGAGCTGCCTAAGAAGTTCTAGCTATGTAAATTTGAGGTCGTAATTTCTTTTTGTGCCTATATTTTGTGCAATTCAGCAGGTAAAATAAAGTATAAAATGACATACCAGAACATTCCTAAATAAAGATAAATTTTCAAGGTGTTATGTGCTTTTTTTGTAAAATTGAAGTCTAAAGCAAATATAAAACTGATAATCGTTCAGAGCAAATCCGAATCCATAGTTAAAGATCCTTCAAAGCTCATTCAAAGTCAAAACATTTTTTTTATGGGGAGGGGGGCTAAAATTGGGCCCTTAAGCACGATTTTGGGTATTTTCTGGTTTCAGAATCTGCAGAATTTTAGTGTGCTATTCTCCAGATTTTCATGAACATTTGGGTGGAAAAATCATTTGCATTGCAATGTGTTTCAGGTTAGACCATTTTCAATATTGAATGGCTAGCTTATTATGGATTCATTTTAGTGAAAACTAACATATGATCAATATATATATATATATATATATATATATATATATATATATATATATATATATATATATATATATATATATATATATATATATATATATATGTTATAGATAATGGCTGGATCAATTCCTCAACTCATTATTCGCCGCTACTCGAGTGGAGTCAGCCAACTGCACGATGTTGTTATTCTTGGAGCTGCAAGAACACCAATGGGATCCTTTAGGAGTTCTTTAGCTTCTTTAAAAGCACCTCAACTTGGAGCTTTTGCAATAAAGGTACCAAAAGATAGTTTTTTTTTTTCGACATGGACCAAAAGTATATCTACCCACTCAGGGAACCAGTTATTAGATAAGAATTGATATTTGATGTGCCAGCTAATTAGTGTGTCCAAGTTTCTTCCATTTTTTGCATCCTTTTCATATGTAATATAACCTTCCAGTTCTGACAACTCTCTTTAAATTTGGGATGTAGGGGAGCAGGTAATCTCAAAAGTTCATTAATGATGAATCTCAAGTTTGCCCTTCGTCTAGGGAAAACTACTAGTACTACTACTAACAACTCTCGCAGTACCAAGCCGCAGGAGGCCAGCACAGCTACGCACGCTCCTCGTCCATCCCAACCTATTCAAAACTTCCCTGTTTACACCCTCCCTGGAAGTTTCGTTCTCCCTTAAATCATTGCTTACGAACCCTCCCCCCATTTGGGGACGACCTGCTTATCTTTTGCAGCTTGTCATCCTTCATCTGCAGAACATGTCCTAGCTACCTCAATCTTTCTCTCATTATATCCCTAGAAAGCGGGAGAGAACCCAATTTTCGTACAGCTTACTCTTTGAAATATGTTCAGTCGATATATTAAAAAACGAGAATACATATGAAAAATAAAAATGGCAAATCTGTTGTCGATGTTTGTCGACAGACCAAACAAAATCCGTAGACATTTCCTCTGGAAAACATCTAAGAAATCCTCCTCGTCTTTTGGAGCACCCACGTTTCAGAACCAAAGAAAGTAAGCCACTAATATAAAAGGGAATTCTTGATGTTATTGCACAGGTGGAATTACTATTTGAACTACTAGCGCGTTTATAATGTAGAATTACCCTGCAGAACAGAAAAAAGTCACAATAAGCTTAAATTGAAATTAATTCCAATTTGTTAGAATTTGGTATTTGTTTAATTTTTTGTTTGCATCAAACCTGACATTTTCTGAAACTAGATATATTCTGTTGTTTTGAAAGTCTTTTTCATAGTGTGTCTTCTCTCAATCCGGCTGACGTAAAGCAAAAGTGAAAAAAAGAAAAGATTAATGCAACTATTATTTTTATGAAGGTTTTCATAATCAGCTTTACGATTTTAAGCCTTTCAAATGGGCTCGATTTTCTTTTCCGGAATTGAACTGAGTTACTTATTTTATCAGTCTACTATTATATATAGAACGGAACAATGTCTTGAATTGATTTCAGTTATAATTGATTTAAATTTGGATTTTAATTGAAGTCGTAATTTTTATTGGATCCGGTCTGGAGTATTTTGAAGACAGGCATATGGTTTGAAATTTCTTTCTTTGACGATGAAATATTGATAGCTAGGGTTAAATTAGTCTGGGTAACATTTGCTAGTTACCAAATTGCACAGACCTTTTGTGCCCTTTGACTAAAGTTTTTTTTTCTTTGAACTGATATAAAGCAGCAGTAAACCAAAAAGGATAGAATGAATAGAATTATTGTTATTATTTTGGTTTTACTGTTATCTTTGTGATTTTTTTCTTGACCAAAATGAAGATGCATATGGGTGTTTATGTATATATTAATTTATTGTAAAAAAGAAAAAAAATGCTCAAAAAAAAGGAACATTCCGTAGATTATCTTGATCTGATGTTTTGAAGACGTTTAACATGTTCCTCTTAATCTTAGGGTGCACTTGAAAAATCAGGCATTCCAATGGAAGCAGTTCAAGAAGTTTACATGGGTAATGTCTGTCAAGCGGGTGTTGGTCAAGCTCCTTGCCGTCAGGCCGTTCTTAATGCTGGACTTTCAAAAGAAACACCCACAACAACAATAAATAAGGTATGCGCTTCAGGCATGAAGGCTATAATGCTTGCTGCACAGAACATTCAAACAGGAGCTCAAGACCTAATGGTTGCTGGCGGTATGGAGTCCATGTCCAATGTCCCCTATTATCTTAGTAGAGGAGAAACGCCCTATGGTGGAGTCAAGTTGATAGTAAGTTCATCCTTAAGCTTTTGTTACATTAGACTGCTTTTTGTTAATTGATTTTCTAACCATTGGTAAAGTATGGAGAGGAATATGAGTTTACGAAGTGGAATAGAGTATTGATGGTGGTGTGGAGTCCATGTCCAATGGATTTTTGATTGCTAGTAGAGTATGGAGTACAGTTTTAGCAGAGTGTAGACGGTAGTAGCGAGTACAGTAGATTATTGTTGGTGGCATGGAGTCTTTGCGATAGTAGTCTTTGCTTTTGGAGAGTAGTTTTGCTTGTGGTATAGAGTCCATGTCCATTTAATTTCTGATTATTAGTAGAGGATAGAATAGATAAGTTAGTAGAGTAGGGAGTGGAGTAGTTTTGCTGGTGGTATAGAGTCCATGTCCACTTAATTTCTGATTATTAGTAGCGAATGGAATAGACAAATTAGTAGAGTATGGAGTAGAGTAGTTTTGCTGGCGGTATAGAGTCCATCTCTACTTGATTTCTAATTATTAGTAGAGAATGGAAATGACAAATTAGTAGAGCATGGAGTGGAGTAGTTTGCTGTGGTATAGAGTCCATGTCCATTTAATTTCTGATTATTAGTAGAGGATAGAATAGATAAATTAGTAGAGTATGGAGTGGAGTAGTTTTGCTGGTGGTATAGAGTTCATGTCCACTTAATTTCTGATTATTAGTAGCGAATGGAATAGACAAATTAGTAGAGTATGGAGTAGAGTAGTTTTGCTGGTGGTATAGAGTCCATGTCCACTTGATTTCTAATTATTAGTAGAGAATGGAAATGACAAATTAGTAGAGCATGGAGTGGAGTAGTTTACTGGCGGTATAGAGTCCATGTCCATTTAATTTCTGATTATTAGTAGAGGATAGAATAGATAAATTAGTAGAGTATGGAGTGGAGTAGTTTTGCTGGTGGTATAGAGTCCATGTCCACTTAATTTCTGATTATTAGTAGCGAATGAAATAGACAAATTAATTGAGCATGGAGTGGAGTAGTTTTGCTAGTGATACAGAGTCCATGTCCACTTTATTTATAATTATTATTAAAGGATGGAACAGACAAATTAATAGAGCAAGGAATGGAGTAGTTTTCTGGTGATATAGAGTCCATGTCCGCTTAATTTCTCATTATTAGTAGAGGATGTAACAGACAAATTAATTGAGCATGGAGTGGAGTAGTTTTGCTGGTTATACAGAGTCCATGTCCACTTAACTTCTGATTATTAGTAGAGGTTGGAATAGACAAATTAGTAGAGTAGGGATTGGAAGGGTTTTGTTGGTGGTATGGAGTCCGTGCCCATTTAATATCTGATCATTAGTAGAGAGTGGAATAGATAAAATAGTAGAGTAGTTTTGCTGGTAGTATGGAGTCCATGTCCAATTTCCCCTATTAACTTAGTAAAGGAGAAACGTCCCATAGTGGAGTCGAATTGATAGTGTGTTTTACCTCAGGCTACTTTTTTGTTAATTGAATTTTTGATTGTTACTAGAAACAAAGAAATGTGTATAATAGTTAAAATAACTCGCAAAATTTCTATATGATTGCAAATACTGATTCTTATAAGTTTGAAATTTTGTTAAAGAGGATGTTTCTTTATTTTTCTCAAACAATTATTCATGAAGAATCATTCATGAATCATCCATTGTCACAAGTGATTCATGAATCATAGTCAAATCATGGTCATATTTTGGGAGCTTGGTTGTGTCAAGCCAATACGGTTGCGGCAATTCCAAGACACGCATTTTGTATGGGAGTAGGAAAAGTGAAAAATGTTTTGAATTTTTTTTTACCATGGTTAAATTTATACAAGAAAGATTCCTTGAGGCATCTGAGATATGGCTAAAATTTTATTCATCGAAAGATCAGATTTTCAACTATTTCTGTAAGCAAGAAGAAGTGATACATCCCATTTGGAAAAACTGGAAACTTTTATGCATCTTGGAAATAGATACAGAAAAGTAGATTAGCCCAAAAGATCGAGCATCTGAGTTAAAAGGGGTGGACCATTTGACAAAAACAAGAAAAAATGTTGTGTACACTTTCTGTATTGTGGCAGCTCAATTAATGGCACTTTTCTTCTGATTCAATAGTTTTTTATTCACTTTTCCAATATTCTAACTTGCCTTTTAAAAACAAAGGTGATCCTGACATATATGGATGAAATTTCGGGGGGGGGGGTATTTTGTATGTTCTCCTGTGTGCTTAAAGTCGTTGTGGCCATTGAAACAACTATTGGTTCGTCTTTGCACTATTTGAACGGCGTTCACATGTGTATCTGTTTAGACTTACGTGTCTAGACATGCGTCTTTCCTTATATCTGTTTCAGAGACAGCCTTAGGGAGGAGGGGTGGGCAGAGGGAGCGATTGCCCTGGGTGCAGAAATTTTAGGGGTGCAAAGTTTCAAATAAATAATCTAACAGTTATATTCATTTTTAATTTTTGGAATTTTATTTTTTCTTAAAATAAACCAGAGGGCGCAGTTGATAAATGAAAATAATTATTAAATTGTTAATGAATTATAAAATATAAATTAACATAATTAAATAATATTAATTAAAATAATTAATAAAAATTAAATAACTTAAATAATAAATTGAAAAATAAATTATGAGTTAATTATCAAATTGAAAATAATTTTTTTAATAAATGAAAGTTTTTTTCAAAATTTGGCCCGAAATTTTTCTAAAATTTGCCCCCAAAATGTGTCTAAAATTTGCCCCAAAAATTTTTTTTTAATTTGGCGCAGAAATTTTGTGGGAGACAGGGAGGAAGGGGAGCTAATCAAGATTTTTCCCGGGCCCAAAAGAGGCCAGAACCGCCAATGATCTGTTTCCAGAAAGTTCATGTTCATATGTAAAATCTGATGCTTGGTTGAAACTCTGAAAGGCTTGTTTTGAAGCTGCTAATAATAAGGCAATAATTGGGGAATAAAAATTTTCATGTTTATCCGAATCGGTGAATAAGTGAAAAAAGCAAAATGACTAGACAGGACTCCTTCCTTCTACCTCCCCCATATTTAAAAGATTTCTGTGTATAGAATTCCATGAAGAAGAAGAAGAAGAAGGATTTATTGAAAAAAAAACATATCAGCAAAAAATTATTGCTTCCTCCCCTAAAAAGCAAAGCTTGTCCGTGGGGGAGGTAGAGAAAACAAAATCCTTAAAACAAAAGAACACTTGGCCACCGACACCACTAATACCATCACACTAAACAATAAATACAAAATAATATCATATATTATGCTTCCTCTGGGAACATCATATCAACAAAAACCCCACAATAAATAAATCAGTCAATCAGTCAAAACTCATATTCAGCAAAAAGTAGTTCCTTAGTGATAAAGATTTCTGTGTATAGAATTCCATGAAGAAGAAGAAGAAGAAGGATTTATTGAAAAAAAAACATATCAGCAAAAGATTATTGCTTCCTCCCCTAAAAAGCAAAGCTTGTCCGTGGGGGAGGTAGAGAAAACAAAATCCTTAAAACAAAGAACACTTGGCCACCGACACCACTAATACCATCACACTAAACAATAAATACAAAATAATATCATATATTATGCTTCCTCTGGGAACATCATATCAACAAAAACCCCACAATAAATAAATCAGTCAATCAGTCAAAACTCATATTCAGCAAAAAGTAGTTCCTTAGTGATTTTTCTAAAAATATTGGGGTCACCAATAGTCTTAATATCACTATTCAAACTATTCCATTTCCGCGTACCTCTATAAAAAACAGAAAAACATGAACGGGAAGATATACCTCTAGGTACACAGAAGTCCGCGCTACCCCTTGTGTCATGAGAATGAACAGTAGACCTAATGGACAATAGATCACCAAAACAACGAGGCTGAACATCCTGCTGAAGTCCAAAAGTAAACCACAATACATAGAATTCATAAAGGTCTTGAGCCGGCATAAGTCTTAAAGCTGGGCAAATATCCCGAACAAACTTGCTTTGAAACATGCTAGCTAAAATCCTTACTGCATGATTTTGTAGAACTCTTATCGATTTTAGGATAGAGAAAAAAGTAGAGAGCCAAATACTCTGACAATAAAGTATATATGGGTGTTTTAAAGAAAAATAAAGATGGCGAAGGACAGACTTGGGCAAACAATGTTGGAGTTTCTTCATTATACCGAGATTTCTTGCCAGAATTTTGCTAATTAAAGTTACATGTTCCTTAAACGATAGAGTTTCATCTATTACAATCCCAAGGTAGTTAAAAGACGCAGTCCGTTTTATAACGCCATTGGACATATCTAATTCCTTGATCCATGGGTAAAAGTTTGGTGATCGCGAGAAAATAATAAAGTTAGACTTAGGCATGTTGATCCTTAGTTTCTTTGCCCTCAGCCATGCTATAATTCTACTAACTGATTCCTTCATGGAAACCTGCAGCAGCTCCGCTGTCTTAGCTGTGCTAATGGCTGTTGTGTCATCAGCAAAAAGTGAAACTGTTTCATTAGTCGGGTTTACCGTTAGTTCATTTATTCTATAGCAAAAATTATTTAGACAATTTGTTAAATCATTAATAAATATCAAGAATCATATAGGATCGAGAACTGATCCTTGCGGAACTCCTATTTCAATACGCTTTTTTTCGGAAGAAGAATCATTTAGTTGGACATACTGATAACGATTACTTAAAAAACTTCTTAAAAAATTTAATGATTTATCCCTCGAACCATACACCTCACACTTCTTAAGTAGAAGTTCTTGATCCACAGTGTCGAAAGCTTTCATCAGATCTAAAAATATAGCACCTACTTTAAAACCTTTATCTAATACATCATTAATAATAGTTGTCAAATAAATCATCGCCTGTTCCGTTGTCGTTTTTCTACGGAACCCAAATTGTGTCTTTACAAGTAACTTATGATCCTACAAAAAACTCATCGTTCTAATGCTAAAACACGAGAAATGATGGGTAAAACAAATATCGGTCTATAGTTTCCTGGGTCATTTTGAATACCCCCCTTATGAATTGGGGTTATACGGGCAACTTTAAAACAGTCTGGGAATTTTTCTTGACGAAAACACTCATTCATTAACCCACATAAAACTTTGTTTCGGGGGGAGGGGGGGTAATTTTTTTCGGGGGGGGGGGGCAAATCCTTCAAACCCATTATTCTGTGAGAAAAATCTGAAAATTATGGGAAAATGAAAAAATCGTGAGATTTCGCGGGGGGGGGGTGGGCCCGGAGGCCCCCCTCCCTGCGTACGTCCCTGCCCGAACCCCCCCTCACTACCAGGAAAAATCTCCCCTGAAAACGTCTGTACTGTATACTTCCCAATAACCAATACTATATGTTAACAATGGGTAAAGTTCATAACTTTCAGCCCTCCTACCGGGAACTTCGGGGGATTAAGTCATCCTAAAAGACATACTTATAATATTTTCGAACATGCTGAACAAAATGGCTATCTACAAATTTTGATCAGGTGACTTTGGAAAAACAATGAGCGTGGGAGGGGGCCTAGTTGCCCTCCATTTTTTGGTCACTTAAAAAGGGTACTAGAACTTTTAATTTCCATTCCAACGAGCCCTCCCACGATATTCTAGGACCACTGGGTCGATACGATCACCCCTGGGGAAAAAATAAATAAAAATAAACACGCACCCATGATCTTTCTTCTGGCAAAAAATGCAAAATTCCACGTTTTTGTAGATAGGAGCTTGAAACCTCTACAGTAGGGTTCTCTGATACGCGGAATATGATGGTGTGATTAAGGTTCTATAACTTTTAGGAGGGTCTTTCCCCCTTTTTTCAAAAATCAGCCAAATTTCCTCACGCGCGTAACTTTTGATGGGTAGGATTAAACTTGATGAAACTTGTATATTTGAAATCAGCATTAACATCCAATTCTTTTGATGTATCAATTTGTATCAAAATACCGTTTTCTAGAGTTTCGGTTACCATTGAGCCGGGTCCCAATAACCAATACTATATGTTAACATTGGGTAAAGTTCATAACTTTCAGCCCTCCTCCTGGGGGCTTCGAGGGATTAAGTCATCCTAAATGACATAGTTATAATATTTTCGACCATGCTGAACAAAATGGCTATCCCAAAATTTTGATCGGGTGACTTTGGGAAAAAAATGAGCGTAGGAGGGGGCCTAGTTGCCCTCCATTTTTTTTGGTCGCTTAAAAAGGGCACTAGAAATTTTAATTTCCGTTCCAATGAGCCCTCCCACGATATTCTAGGACCACTGGGTAAATACGATCACCCCTGGGAAAAAAAAAACAAAAAAAAAAAACAAATTAACACGCATCCATGATCTTTCTTCTGGCAAAAAATTGAAAATTCCACATTTTTGTAGATAGGAGCTTGAAAACTCTACAGTAGGGTTCTATGATACGCTGAATATGATGTGATTTTCATTAAGTTTCTATAACTTTTAGGGGGTCTTTCCCACTTTTTTCGAAAATCAGCCAAATTTTCTCAGGCGCGTAACTTTTGATAGGTAAGATAAAACTTGATGAAACTTATATATTTGAAATCAGAATTAAAATCTGATTCTTTTGATGTATCTATTGGTATCAAAATTCCGTTTTTTAGAGTTTCGGTTACCATTGAGCCGGGTCGCTCCTTACTTACAGTTCGTTACCACGAACTGTTTCACAATACAAGGGTAGTGTCCCTTCTTAAAAAATATACCTTGATGGTTCATTTGTGAGAATCTCAGTAGCATTAATATCTAAATTTCTATTTATCCTTTCATTAAACTGGCTGGAAAAATCAACCCTTCGACTTTCAAGTTGCAGGACATTGCTGTTCCCAGGAGATAAAACGATATCTCTAACCATCATCAATAAAAAATTTAATGTATGTGATGGTAGAGGGTGGCGGTGGCGAAACAAATTATTATCTACTAAACATATATCTAGACCTAGATAAATACAAAAAAAAAAAAATAACAAAATATATTCCGTCAAAGCGGACATATAATTAAAAAAAGTACATTATTGTAAGCTTCATGACACAAAGCAAAACCATTCAAAAAGACGTCAGCCCGCTACCACCCACTCAAAATAATTTCACATTAACAAAAATTTTAAATTGTCTACTCACAAGTAAAAATTATCGATAACCCAAACATTTCAAATTCATCACTATCAAATTTTCCATATCTATTTGATTAAACCAAGCGAAAAAGAAAAGATAATTAATCAATAAGTAAACTAAACACATTCAATAAAACACTCATTTTAGCACCTTTGAAAGCTGTGGAGGGAGGAGGCTTATGTGCTAGTTCCTCAATCCATTCATCACACGTAAACTTCACTTTCATACCACGCGGACGTTCAAACTGAAGTTATGGTGGAACAGTGTTTGATACCCATCGTTTTAAGACACAATTTTTTTTCATATAGTTTTTTTCTTGCCTCTCTCACAGAAAATGGGGCATCATCACTCACATAAATGTTTCCCTGGTTTGCTATCTTTCTTCCTTTAAGCTTCTTCCCATTTTTAAGGATTTCAATCTTGTTTCCACGGTTTTTTACATTAACCTTAAAATATTTCTTATCCTTTTTTATTGTAGCAACTGAAAAATGGGGTATCACTGGTAAATTTAATCCATCCGTACATATCTCGGTAAACATACGTTTAGCTTGATCTTCATCCTCACTGACTGCATTCCATACAACCGCATTATTTTCGTTTGGCTGATATTCTGCAGCCATAAGCCTATCAGACATACACAGGGTCTTTTCTTTAAAATATTTAACTTCTGACTGCTGATTAATATTATCATTTTTCAACAAAGAAATGTCATTTTCTACAGTATTTGTACAAGACTTAATCCCGGAGAATTCGGACCTTAAGGCTATTTGCTCTGATTCAATTGCTTTTATTCTATTTTCTACTACAATGAATCGCTGTTCAATTGATTGGACTGAGCTACGAGTTTCACGCATAATGTCCATCATCTTCGCTAAGTTCTCAAATAGTGTCAGTAACGAAACCTGAGTTGTCACTGGCTTCCGAAGATCCGGATTTCCTGACGTATTTAGGGTGCTTGTAGCCACATCCTCGCTAGAATCAATATCTGGACGAGTCCTTTTATTTTTTTTTTCTTGCCCATCTTAACTTAGTAATAGCTAAAATTGACCTACTGGCAAAAGATGAAACCACCAGTCCTTAATCAGTCCTTTTTTCCTATTGTACTATTGCTTTAATCTCATATCACGAATAGTTTCAGCCTTAAATCACTTTGGAGGAATAATAGCTAATGATTTCCATTGTCGAGTTTTATTTATGGAAAGGCTTGTATTTTCAGATTGTCTTTTATCAGATTGTACAGTTTTCATTATATCACAGCATGCAGATAATTTAGCAATAATCCATCGTCATTCATTTCATTACATGATTCATAGAGTGGGCGATAGCAAGCAATATGGTCTTAACCGGTTGAGCAATGAATCATGACTGAATCATGTCTTTCCACTAGATGATAATTTTTTTCTTTTCTCTTTCCTGCCCATTATTATTTGGTTATATTAGTACTAAAGTATTTTTCTAGATTTAAAATTGTTGCAGGATGTTATTACCATACACAAATTATATTTTGTGCGGTTTTACTTACTTAATATGTTAAATTAATTTATTATGTTATAACCAATAATTTTTTCCTATTTTTTTTCAGATTATTATTTGATTCTTGCACCGTTTTCTGTGTATATGTATCTCTAAGCTGTAGTTTTTGTAGAGGAGTATCCTTTGTACGATTCTGAGGGGGCGAGGGAATTCTGTCCTTGGCCCTTCTTGTAGATATAAGGTCAGACGACTCACTGTCAAAAAAAAGTAATCAGATTTGCAACGCTTCTTGACACTTAAGGTCCCTGTGTCAGCCGTGTAGTGTGTTGCTGCAGCCGGGTTTGATCTCTGGGTCTCGGGTCTAGGTCACTGGATCTATTACAAAGCTAGGGCCAAACCCACTGTGTCACGACAGGACAATGACGACTCGCTGTGTTTCACCATAAACCAATTTTGAAATTTCTTTTTCAGCAAAAAATTGTTTAGCCTAAAATAAAGGTCAGGATAATACCGACTGGGGGAAATGAGTTTAATGTTCTTTACATTTTTTTTTTGTTTGTTTGTTAGAGAATAAAACAGTCCCCTAGTAAAAAAAAAACAAACAACATAGATAATAAAATTTGTTGACTTATTAAAAAATTCAACCTATCGAAAAGCAAATATATTGTTATTGTCATTTGTTGAATATTAAAAAACCGTTTAATTGGAAATGACGTGTTGTCTCTATTTTTGTCAGTTTTCCTCTGATGTATTCGAGGATTAATTATGTCTTAAGTAATAAAGTTTTCACTCAGAAAATAGAAGTTTCTAATCTAAAAAGGAAAACAGATCCAGAAACAGAAAAGTAAATGTGTAAGCATATTTATAACCCGCAATGTTTAAAAAAATGAACGCAGAGTAAAGAAAGAAAATTTGGAGTAACAGCCCTCAGATCTTTAGAGATGTAGTCAAGCAGCACTAGCTGATAGGCAGGTCCATAATGAGAAATAATATTTCGGTTTCTATACCATCTTGGTAGATATAATAAAATTTATGTTAAATTAATCCCTTAACTGACGAAGGTCTTTATTCCACATTAAAGGCTGGAAACCAGAAAGAAACAGAATTGTTGGAGAGCCAAAACTATGCAAGGTTTGCACAAACCTCAACGACTAACCCTTCCTCTATTTGGCGAGATTCCCTATTTGGCGAAACCAAACGTTATAAGGATATACTGTAAAGAACTAGCAACCGAAGACGAGCATGGAGCCCAAAGAATAGGCTAACAGAAAAAGAAATGCTAAGCAATTTCACCTTTGAAACACGCTAGAGTAGCGTTATGAATTTAATTTTTGCCAATTTAACTATGTTTACATTGGTGCAAGGGAAAAATATTTCCAAAAAAGAGAAAACAATATCGAATCGAACTTCGAAGCAAAATTTAACCTCAAAGTAAAACTCTTCCTTGAAGATTTCAAAAGAAAGTCTTCGCCCCATACTTGAAGTAAAATCCTAAAAGTGAAGTTGATTTTAACTGTATTTTTAGAGGAATTCCAAGCGATGGTTGTTTGTTTTGTCGTTATTATTTTTGCCGCCTTTCCAAAAACTTTGAATTCCTGATGAGAGGTTGCATCCCTCTTCTCCAAAGACTGGTCCAAGCCTCCCTCGTGGAAACCGAGAAATAGCAGGTCAAAACGTAATTTTTCTAGTCCTCTCACACTAGGAAGGATACTCTGGACCCACCCTCCTAAGGGCCAGACCTGAATAGACCTATGCTTCTAAGCAGAGCTGCCTGCTACCTGTCTTTTGGGAATAGGGAATGTATTGTATATTTTCTGATGATAGGGGCCAAACCTAGAAAAGACGTTCTTGGCTTAAAATATTAATTTTTTTGATTTATCGAAATTTTTCTGTTTTTATCAAAGTATCGTGATTTTATCGTGAGTAAAACTCTTCCTTGAAGATTTCAAAAGAAAGTTTTCGCCCATACTTGAAGTAAAATCCCAAAAGTGAAGTTGATTTTAACCGGTATTTTTAGAGGAGTTCCAAGCGATGGTTGTTAGTTTTGTTATTGTTATTTTTGCAGCCTTTCCAAAAAAAACTTGAATTCCTGATGAGAGGTTGTATCCCTCTTCTCCGAAGACTGGTCGAAGCCTCTTTCGTGGAAACCGAGAAATAGCAGGTCAAAACGTAATTTTTCTAGTCCTCCCACACTAGGAAGGATACTGTGGACCCATCCTCCTAAGGGCCAGACCTGAATAGACCTATTGTTCTATGCAGAGCTGCATGCTACCAGTCTTTTGGGAATAGGGAATGCATTGTAGTATTTTCTGATGATACGGGCCAAACCTAGAAAAGACGTTCTTGGCTTAAAATATTAATTTTTTTGATTTATCGAAATTTCTCTGTTTTTATCAAAAGTATCGTTTGGAAAAGGACTCGGGCATTTGAGAGAAGGTAAGGCTTGATTAAAAAAAAATGGTGAAAATGGGAAATTAACGGAGATATTTGAAAACTATTTTATTTTTATTTATTTTTTACATTTTTGAGTTTTTAGTTCATCGTTATTTTATCGAAAAGTTTTCGAGTGAGTTAGATTTTTGTTGTTTTCGTTGTTTTAGTTTTTTCCCTTATAACTTCTTGTGTTTCGTTTCATGGAAAGGCATTATAACAACGCCATCGCTTGATGGCATTACCTACCTGTCTTTGGAGGAGAGGATTCACCATTCCCTCACTGTCTCTAATATTATACCTAGCTAAAATAGGGAAGATAATATGATTGAACCACTGGGTTCAGTTTCTTTAGGCTTGAGTCCGTTCTTTACTATAACTACCGCTTGAATCCAGGTTATAAATTACAAACAGGAAAAAGACTACGGCTTTTTCTTCTTTGGAATAGTAAGAGACGATCCTCAAATAATCAGACAGCTAACTAAGTTTATAATTTGTTCTTTAACATAAATATCATTAATCGGATATTTTAATAAATCCTATATGGTCTAGAGGTTGGGATAGCTCTCACCCAGTTGGCTTGGGTTCAAATTTTGTATGGAAAATTTAACTTATGATGATTTCTTAAGGAACATAATTGAAATTTCTTAATGTAATAAAAATAATTTGTTTTAATTACAAGAAGTTTTTAACTCTATTAATTTTCTTTAAAATGAGCCAATGAATAACTCTCTACGATGTTCTAGTGCCAAGCCATCTTTTGAATTACTAACCCATACTATAATTAAGTGACGAATAAAATTTAGTATAGGCAAGAGGTCGTTCTTTATTATAATATGAAAATAAATTTCCAATATATGCTAGCATACTAAAAATTAATTTCAGAAATGGTATGGAAAGGAATGAGTTACTAGAACCAGCCAATAGGAGTTTCAATTTTCTCTTTCATAACTTTAATCAGATACCCTATGAAATTTTTGAAAAAGTAATTACCTATTTAAGCAACGATAACTTGAAAAATTTCATTAATGTTTTTGAGTCTCATTGCATCAGTTAAGGAGGAATGGCGAAATTAAGGACTTGTGATATAAACTTGCAGATTTAGTATTTGAAAAAATCTTTTTAAGAGTTGAGTGGCGACTTTTAGAAAAGCATGGTAGAAGATTAACAAGAATGTGAGCAACCAGCAGGGTTTGTCTGCGTTTTTGTATGTGTTTTTGTCTCTCTCACTCTTTTTGTATGTGTGTCTGGGCGGGTGCTTGCTTATTCCAATGCATCTCCTTCTTGGTTTGTGTGTCTGAATCTACATATTTGTATGTGTTTTTGCCTCCCTCACTCTTTTTGCCTGTGTGTGTCTGGGCGGTTGTTTGCTTATTCCAATTTCTGTCTTTCTCGGTTAGTGTGTCTGAATCTACGTATTTGTATGCGTTTTTGTCTTTCTCACTCTTAGCTAGCTTAGTCTAATATGTGCCATGGATCGTTCTTTACTAGGTTTCAGCCATCTCTACAGCCAAGATACCGATGAAAATAACATAATCCCTATTTATGTTTAATTTAACATGGGTTAGATGTTGTTCTTTACTATATTGTTCTTTACTATATAGTTTCAGTTGACACAGCCCCATACACACCTTTCAGTTACTATAGGTTAGAATTCGTTCTTTATTGTAATTAAAGTTAAAAAACTCAGTTTAGCTGCCTCCTATCTAAATATAATAACTTTAATATATATTAATATAGGCAAGAGATCGTTCTTTATTATAAAACTACAGCTCGTTTCGTAATGTAATAAAAATAATTTGTTTTAATTACAAAATATTTTAACCCCATTAATTTTCTTTAAAATGAGCCATTGAACAACTCTCTATGATGTTCCAGTGCTAAGCTATCTTTTGAACTACTAACCTATACTATAATTAAGTGGCGTATAAAATTTAGTATAGGCAATAGGTCGTTCTTTATTATAATTCTTTAATGTAATTTCTTGATTTTCAAGCCAATATATATTCAATATATTTTCAAGCCAATATTTTCAAGCCAAGGGACTGAAAGTTTCCTATACAGGGGTTTCGGACAAGGCGGTTCTAATAGTGTAATTTTTGTTTTGATCTGACTCCTTTTTTAGGAACTATGAATTTTTATATTTCGTAACATTGGACGTGATCGTCTCTTACTAGGTTGCTAGCTACCGCTGCAACCCGGATAATTGACAAACACCATTTATGATGAGGTATATTCGTCCTTTATGTAACTACACCTGGAACCACCATATATCAGTTAGTATGGGAGAGAGATCGTTTTTTACTGTAAAAATAAAATTATTTTATTTAAAAATTTCAGGAATTATTCTAGTTTCAGTTAACAAATTAATTGTTTGTTAAAACCCCCCAAAATGTACTGCATTTTACATAATAATGGACAATTATATAAAAAAAACTGTATAGACAAACACCATTTATGAAGAACTATATCAGTCCTTTATGTAATTTATGTAATCCAGTACCAAGCTCGATCTTTACTATGATTTTCAGGAGTTATGGGTTACATTAATTTTTTACTATGGGGCGTGATCGTCTCTTACTAGGTTGCTAGCTACCTTTGCAACCCGGATTATTACAGATTCCGCTGCAACCTGGATACTGTTGCAGTCTTGATAGCTTGCAGCTACCCCTGGAACCACCATATATCAGTTACTATAGGCGAGAGATCGCTCTTTACTGTAACATTTTGTTTTGATCTGACTCCTTTGTTAGAAACTATGGGTTTTTATATTTCTTAACATTGGACGTGATCGTCTCTTACTAGGTTGCTAGCTACCGCTGCAACCCGGATGACGTCTTCAGAAACAACAACTTCATGTCGTGTATTTCTATTCAAGTCATAGCTCTAATATAAAACTATGACGACATTCATTATTTATCTAGTAGGGTTTCAGACTAGGTGGTTCTAAAGATGTACTTTTGTTTTAATCTGACTTTATTTTTAGGAGTTCTGGGTTTTTATATTTTTTAGGATTTGCCTGATAGTCTCTTACTGGGTTGCTAGCTACTGCTGCAACCCGGATTCACATATATAGTAATGAGAGGCAGCGTGGCCGAGTGGTCAAAGGCACTGGTGTTAGCCACCAGTCTCTTTGGAGGCGTGGGTTCAAATCTTACCGCTGGTATTATGTTTGAAAGAGTGCAGTGTGAAAAGACATCAAAAATGCAGTTTTTGGTGGAAAAATTTATTCTCTTTTAGAAATAATTTATTTTAGTTACTATAGATTTTTAACCCAATTAATTTCCTTTAAAATGAGCCATTGAACAACTATCTACGATGTTCCAGTGTCAAGCTTTCTCTGGAAACAAACAAAAAAGAGAAAAAAAAAAATATACCATTTGTGGAGAATCCTGTAGTAGCTGCCACTTTTCTTGATTTTCAAGCCAATATATTTCCCTTGCTGTTCAAGCCAAGGGACAGAAATTTTATTGGACGTGATCGTCTCTTACTAGGTTGCTAGCTACCGCTGCAACCCGGGTTTAATATTATAACTTGTATTACATTTAAATTTATAACACGTAGGAGAAGGAGCTACATTTCTTTTTAAACTCTGATGTGCACCCTGGATCTTGGTATTACTGTTAGCAAAGTTATCTCTTTTTTGCTGTCAAGTCCAAGAAATGAATTAATTTCAAGTTTAAAACTTAAGCAAATTTCATGCTACGGGCCTAATTTTCTATGCTAACTACTTAAGTTACCTTAAATTAAACGAGACCTTTCACGCGTAAACAAATCCTTACACAATAGGCCCGTGATTCCCGATGCGGGGTTTAGGCCTTTTAGTACAGGCAAACTAGCCAAAAATATGGGTCGACCCCAAACAAATTGCAACAGAAATGATTTTATTTTTCTAAAAAACACGAACTATCAGTAAATGTTCGTTTTTCTATGTATGAAGTACCGTCCCGATGTAAAAAAAATAGCTGAGCGCGAAAATGAAAGCAAATTTGATGTTCAATGTAAAAGAAAAGTGTCACAATCATCAATATGTGATTTTACCCTTCTCGTCGTTGTCCACCAATTCGTCCATTTTTGGCAAAAAAAAAATAATGAGTGGGCTGATGAATTATTGTTGGCTCGTTTAGAAGACCAGTCAACGCACAGAAGGCAACTTAACTACTTTCATGACCTTCGTATGCAATAAATAATATCAACGTTTCGTCCCACGCTTTGTCCAAGCGATTTCCCGGATAAAGCCGTAATTTAAAAAGTCACAATTGAAAATAACCCCTAGAATCATTTATTAAGTCACGTTAATGCCCGTGTTTGATACTTTGCCATCTATAGGTACAATAAAGTCATTCGATATATCCGCCACCTAACAAGCTAAAAAAAATTTCACTACGAATGTTCTCCTTTCCCATTGACTTGATATTTAAAGATAGATCATTTTTGTTTACGTCATCATTTCTACCAAAGATCTACAGTCTGAAATGGTAAGCGAATTTATCCAACCGTACGTTGTAAAATTATTGGAAATTTATATCAAAGAACTGTTTTATAAAAATGAAAGTGGAATTCATCGATAAGAAGAGACTGGAACTTCTCCGGTACAGAACCTTGAAACGGGCTCCAATTCTCCGATATGGTATCCGTACTGCGAAATTTTTTAGGAGACAAACGATCTGGGCCATAGGATCTCTACTTAAAATCCACCTCTGACATGCTACCTTATCTGGTGGCATCTGTGCACAACAAATACACAAAATCCTGCCGTCTTTACATCCAGCGGATGGTTAAGCTCCAAGAAACACATCCTGCCGTTTATCAAGCCTTCCAGAATGGGATGCATATGATTAGACGTTCTGATAGATTCTGGGCTGGGCTCTCCCCGGATCTTTTCATTGAGCAGGAGCTCATGCGTTGTCTCAAAACAGCTGGTTGCCTTACCGATAGAAGTGGTATGACAGAGGTTCAAAGGTCTTTATGGGTTCTGTCTCGACCAGTCTGTTCTGCACTAAATCTTCTGATGGAGGATATGTCACAGGTTTTCTATGGAAATAGTGAGCACAAGAAGGAAGTGTCCAAGCCGAGGCAGCTAAGAGACTGTAAAGACACCCAGATCATTATCGATTTACTAGAAAAAGGATCAGCATTTAATGGGGATCTTCAGCTAAGAAACATCACAAACGGTCTGACAGCCTAAGAATCTGCCAACGTTGATTCTGCTAGAGATTTAGGCCTAAAAATCATTGACTTCATGTCTGAAAGCTTGTCGCTGATTTTTTATTTCGATGAGAACAACAGGCAGTTCAAATTACTACAAAGCAGAATTAAAGTGGAGATTGCAAAAGACTTGACACCACTCTCCTTTTTCAGAGGTTCATCACGCTAGCGCAGAGGATCAATCTCACGAAATCTGAGTACTTTCAACACGAACTATGTTCCTATCCGGCATAACTTTTTGACAGTTCTTGCATCCTCCGGTCTCCAAACAAGCCAAAGCTATAACACAGAGTTGTAATCTTGACAAGCATTCTCTTTCCTTTCCCAACGGCATTCGACCTATAATTATCAGTTGAGCTTTGCTGTTCAATATTATATGGGCCAAAAACAAACTATACTCCAAAATCCTTCATCATAATGGTATTTACGTGACCCAAAAGTATCCATCTGCCACTATTGTGTTCGACGACTACGATGGTAGAGTTACCATAAAGGATATGGCCCAGTTGAAGAGAATTTGTATAATCGGCCGTGAGATATTCTTCATATCGTATATGCAGCTAAAAGTAAAAAAGGATGAGTTCTTGTCCTACAAGAAAAACAAGGCCAGGTTTATCTGCGCGTTGGCTGTATATCTCCGATCAAAGGCCTTTGTCGTAGTCCAGGCACCAAGTGTTGCAGATGTCCCAATTTTGCCAGCTCCTGTTGACTCTTCCCGGTATTACGACACTGCGTCATTGGAGATAATACTGATCTTATGGTTCTATTGTGCTATCTTGGTGACCTATCAAGCAAGAAACTATTCTTTACACCTGAGCCAAAGTCTAACAATGCTCCCTGAATATGGGATATTCACAAATTGAAAGAGAAGCCGGGCCAAGAGACATGTCATTTAATTCTTTTTGCTCACGCCATCTTACGCTGTGACTCTACTTCAAGGATTTACAGTGTGGGAAAAGGCCTTGCTCTGAAGCAGCTAATGACAGATGCCGATTTTCGTACATCAGCTGTAGTTTTCATGCGAAGTCAGCTTCGAAGGAGGAAGTAAGGACTACTGGAGAAGACGCTCTGCTCATGATATATGGCTCATCAAAAGGAGGAAATCTGAATGAACTCCGCTGGGAAGTTTTTAAAAAGAAGGTGACTACTGCTAACAAGTTTGTCCACCCAGAACAATTACCACCAACTTCTGATGCGGCTAAATTCTACAGTTACAGAGTTTTCTACCAAGTTCAGGTATAGAGTGGATATCTTGATTCTGAACTTAAAGCCGAGGAATGGGATTGGAAAAATAAAGATGACTTCTTGCATCCATTGACTACTGACATTCTACCAGCCCATCGTCTGCTTCTGAAAATCGTTAAGTGCTCCTATCAACTGAAATGCAGCTCAAAGATATGTAGCTGCTTTAAAAACGGCTTAGCTTGCACTGCAGCGTGTAAAACGGGCAAGGGATTGTATGTTTTAACTCTTCAAGAATCGGAAGCTATAACGATGAGGAGAACGTTAAAGCTTAGATATCTCATTCCAAAGATTAAGTTATGAATAAAAGTCGGAGTACTATTGTGCCTCTCAAATATTTTTAAAGTTAATACGATTGCATTATAAGCTGTGAAGGTTAGGTAGAGTGTTAATGATATTTTTGTCACATAGGTACTCTTAAAGCCGACTCCTTAAAACTAGTTTATTGGTGATTTCCCATTTATGACATTTTTAATCTTTCAATAAACCTATTGCAATAGCTTTGTTTAGGCTAACGTCTCGGATGATAGGACCAGTGACGATCAGATTCAGGCTAACTAATTATTAGATATAAAAATCGACAATTTAGCCAGCGAAAGATGGTCTGTCAAAATAAATGGGGGTCACGACGACGAGAAGCGTAAAAATCTCATACTGATGATTGTGAAACTTCTTTACATACCGTACACAAAATTTGACTCTATTTTGGCACTCATCTCGTCTTTTTACATCGGTATAATAATTCAGTTCATGAAAAACGAACAATTACCGAAACATATTTTTTTTTGTTAGAAAAGTGAGAAAACGGACACGATATGTAGAAAAAACTAGTTTTTGTGTCGACCTAGAATGTGCAACTTTGGATATGTTGTTCAGATTTTTTTTTTCTACAACATGGTGTAAAAATCATTTCTGTTGCAATTTGTTTTTACCAACAATCGACGAAATGGTGGACAATAAGTGCTAAAAGAAACATGTCAAATGAAAATAAAAAAAATCCATATTGATGAATATGAAACAGGTTTTTTAGTAGGTTTTATATCAGGTTAATTTGATTTTTGGGCTCAGTGCATCATTTTGTGTCAGAATCGTTGCCTTCTGATAGTATGGTGAAAAAGAGGTCAAAACGATCAGAAGGTTAAAATCACATAATGGTGATCATGAAACTTTTCCGGTACATTGTCCATCAAATTTGCTTTCATTTTCGGGCTCAACTCTTCATTTTACATCGGATGATACTTAATATACAAAAAAATGAACATCTACCGACAGTTCTTTTTTTCAGAAAAAAAGTGAAAAAATTGGCACGAAAAGCAAAAACTAGTAACACTTTCGTGCTGGAGAAAACCTATGAAGGTATGCGATCGTGCAAAATTCCACGTAACTACTTACCTATTAACTCAACTATTTAATTAAAACTATTATAAATAAACCGAAAATAGATAAACTATAGCCTATATATATATATATATATATATATATATATATATATATATATATATATATATATATATATATATATATATATATATATATATATATATATATATATATATATATATATATATATATATATATATATATATATATATATATATATATATATATATATATATATATATATATATATATATATATATATATATATATATATATATATATATATATATATATATATATATATATATATATATATATATATGTAAAATAAAATATAGATAAATAAATTATAAAACAAAAATAATAATAGCAAATCCATTCTCCATCACTATTGATACTCAACTCTCTCTCCCCTCCCCCACCCTGCCCTTCCAACCTCACCATAGCCCCTACCCATCCTTACCTTCCCAACCCACCCTTATCTCACCAGCTCCTCTTCCTCCCCTACCCAACCTACCAGCCGTAATAAAAGTTAACAAATTCCCCCCAAAAAATAATCTTTTAAATTCTTTTTAAATTGAGGTACCTTTGAGCTACCATTCAATGGTAGCTCATTCCATACTGATGCACCCAGGTGTTTCATTGAAAATGAAGAGCTGGTACCAGGACACAAATCAACAACTATATTATCACTTTGCCTAGTTCCATAATTATGCAGGTCACTATTAACTTGGTGAAAATCATAGGCAGCGCGCAAGTGCTGCCTAAGTAAAGAACGATGTGGGCACAATGTGTTGTTTTTTTGTTTGTTTTTTTTTGTTCTCCATACCCGGGCACTTCGTATCGAAGGCGTCATCGTAGAAACTTCGAAAATGGCTCAGTTGATTGGAAATTGGAGTGGCTAGTGCCCTTTTTAATAGTTGAAAGTGATTGGAGGGCAACTAGCCCCCCAACACACATCCTTCCCCCAAACACATCCAATCCAAATTCTGAGATAGCCATTGTTTTTAGCGTAACTGATTTCCCGATGGAAAATATGGTTTTCAGGAGGACACTCCATCACAGACCTCAGTGCAAGGGTTTTAAGTTATGCCCTGGGGGCATATAAGGTTTTTATAGAAGGCGTTGTCGTAGAAACTTCAAAACAGGCTCATTCGATTGGAAAATCAAAGGGCTAGTACCCTTTTTAATAGTTGAAAGTGATTGAACAGCAACTAGCCACCCCCCACGCCCCGCAGTCCCCCAAAAACATCCACTAAAAATTTTGAGATAGCCATTTTGTTCAGCGTAGTTGATTTCCAGATAGAAATTATGTTTTTGAGGAGGACACTCCCCCACAACCCTCAGGGCAAGGGTCTTAAGTAATGCCCTGGGGGCATATAAGGTTTTTTATAGAAGGCGTTGTCGTAGAAAATTCAAAACAGGCTCATTCAATTGAAAATCCGATGGACTAGTGCCCATTTTAATAGTCGAAAGTGATTGGAGGGCAACTAAGCCCCCCTCCACGCCCATCATTCCCCCAAACACATCGAATTTAAATTTTGAGATAGCCATTTTGTTCAGCGTAGTTGATTTCCAGGTAGAAAATATGTTTTTAAGGATGACAACCCCTCCCCCCACAGCCCTCAGAGCAGGGGTCGTAAGTTATGCCCTGGGGGCATATAAGGTTTTTATTGAAAGCGTTGTCGTAGAAACTTCATAAGGGCTCATTTAATTGGAAATTGAAAGGGCTAGTGCCTTTTTTGATAGTTGAAAGTGATTGGATAGCGACTAACGCCCCTTCACACCCACTATTTTCCCAAACACATCCAATTAAAATTTTGAAATATCCATTTTGTTCAACGTAGTTGAAAGTTCTGGAAATTTTATCTTTTAGGATGATAACCCCCTCAGAGCCCTCAGTGCAAGGGTTGTAAGTTATATCCTGGGTGCGAATAAAGTTTTTATTAAAAGTGTTGTCGTAGAAACTTCAAAAGGGCTCATTCGATTGGAAATTCAAAGGGCTAGTACCCTTTTTAATAGTCGAAAGTGATAGGAGGGCAACTAGCCCCCCCCCACGCCCCTCCTTCCCCCAAATACATCCAATCAAAATTTTGAGATAGTCATTTTGTTCAGCGTAGTTGATTTCCTGATAGAAAATATGTTTTTGAGGAGGACACTCCCCCACAACCCGCAGGGCAAGGGTTTTAAGTCATGCCCTTGGGGCATATACGGTTTTTATAGAAGGTGTTGTCGTAGAAACTTCGAAAAGGGCTCATTCGATTTGAAATTGGAGTGGCTAGTGTCTTTTTTAATAGTCGAAAGTGATTGGAGGGCAACTAGCCCCCCCCCACCTCCATCCTTCCCCCAAACACATCCAAACAAAAATTTCAGATAGTCATATTGTTCAGCGTAGTTATTTTCAAGATATAAAATATGTTTTTGAGGAGGGCACTCCCTCACAACCCTCAGGGTAAGGGTTTTAAGTTATACCCTGGGGGCATATAAGGTTTTTATAGAATGCTTTGTTGTAGAAACTTCAAAACAGTCTCATTCGATTGGAAATTCAAAGGGCTAGTACCCTTTTTAATAGTCGAAAGTGATTGGAGGGCAACTAGCACCCCCCCCCCCACGCCCATCATTCCCCCAAACACATCCACTACCACTTGTTAGACAGCCAGTTTGTTCAGCGTAGTTGATTTCCTGATAGAAAATATGTTTTTGAGGAGGAAATACCCCCACAACCCTCAGGGCCCGGGTTTTAAGTTACGTCCTAGAGGTATATAAAGTTTTCTAGAAGGAGTTGTCGTAGAAATTTGAAAAAGGGCTCATTCGATTTGAAATTCAAAGGACTAGTACCCTTTTTAATAGTCGAAAGTGATTTGAAGGCAACTAACCCCCCTCTCACGCCCACCTTTTCCTTAAACACATCCAATCAAAATTTTTGGATTGCCTTTTTATTCAACGTAGTAGAAAGTTTTGGAAATTAGGTCTTTAAGGATGACAACCGCTCCCCCCACAGCCCTCAGGGCAAGGGTTGTAAGTTATGCCCTTGGAGCATATAAAGTTTTTATTGAAAGCGTTGTCGTAGAAACTTCAAAAGGGCTCATTCAATTGGAAATTGAAAGGGCTAGTGCCTTTTTTAATAGTTGAAAGTGATTGGATAGCGACTAACGCCCCCTCACACCCACTATTTCCCCACACACATCGAATCAATATTTTGAAATATCCATTTTGTTCAACGTAGTTGAAAGTTCTGGATATTTTGTCTTTTAGGATGATAACCCCCTCAGAGCCCTCGGTGCAAGGGTTGTAAGTTATGTCCTGGGGGCATATAAAGTTTTTATTAAAAGCGTTGTCGTAGAAACTTCAAAAGGGCTCATTCGATTGGAAATTCAAAGGGCTAGTACCCTTTTTAATAGTCGAAAATGATTGGTGGGCAACTATCCCCCCTCCACGCCCATCATTCCCCCAAACACATCCAATCAAAATTTTGAGATAGTCATTTTGTTCAGCGTAGTTGATTTCCGGATAGAAAATATGTTTTTAAGGAGGACACTCCCCCACAGCCCTCAGGGCAAGAGTTTTAAGTTATGCCCTTGGGGCATATACGGTTTTTATAGAAGGCGTTGTCGTAGAAACTTCGAGAAGTGCTCATTCGATTGGAAATTGGAGTGGCTAGTGTCTTTTTTAATAGTCGAAAGTGATTGGAGGGCAACTAGCCCCCCCCCACCGCCCTCATTCCCCCAAACACATCCAATCAAAATTTTGAGATAGTCATTTTGTTCAGCGTAGTTGTTTTCCAGATAGAAAATATGTCTTTGAGGAGGACACTCCCTCACAACCCTCAGGGTAAGGGTTTTAAGTTATGCCCTGGGAACTAGCCAGCCTCCCCCCCACGCCCATCATTCCCCCAAACACATCCAATCAAAATTTTGAGATAGCCATTTTGTTCAGCGTAGTTGTTTTCCTGATAGAAAATATGTTTTTGAGGAGGACACTCCCTCACAACCCTCAGGGCTAGGGTTTTGAGTTATGGCCTGGGGGTATATAAGGTTTTTATAGAAGGCGCTGTCGTAGAAACTTCAAAACAGGCTCATTCGATTGGAAATTCAAAGGACTAGTACCCTTTTGAATAGTCGAAAGTGATTTGAAGGCAACTAACCCCCCTCTCACACCCACCTTTTCCTCAAACACATCCAATCAAAATTTTTAGATTGCCTTTTTATTCAACGTAGTAGAAAATTTTGGAAATTAGGTCTTTAAGGATGATAACCTCTCCCCCCACCGCCCTCAGGGCAAGGGTTGTAAGTTATGCCCTTGGGGCATATAAAGTTTTTATTGAAAGCGTTGTCGTAGAAACTTCAAAGGGCTCATTCAATTCGAAATTGGATGGGCTAGTGCCTTTTTGATAGTTGAAAGTGATTGGATAGCGACTAACGCCCCCTCACGCCCACTATTTTCCCAAACACATCCAATTAAAATTTTGAAATATCCATTTTGTTCAACGTAGTTGAAAGTTCTGGAAATTTTATCTTTTAGGATGATAACCCCCTCAGAGCCCTCAGTGCAAGGGTTGTAAGTTATATCCTGGGTGCATATAAAGTTTTTATTAAAAGTGTTGTCGTAGAAACTCCAAAAGGGCTCATTCGATTGGAAATTCAAAGGGCTAGTACCCTTTTTAATAGTCGAAAGTGATAGGAGGGCAACTATCCCCCCCCCAAGCCCATCATTCCCTCAAACATATCCCATCAAAATTTTGAGATAGCCATTTTGTTCAGCGTGGTTGATTTCCAGATAGAAAATATGTTTTTGAGGAGGACACTCACCCACAACCCTCAGGGCAAGGGTTTTAAGTTATGCCCTGGGGGCATGTAAGGTTTTATAGAAGGCGTTGTCGTATAAACTTCAAAACAGGCTCATTCGATGGGAAATTCAAAAGGCTAGTACCCTTTTTAATAGTCGAAAGGGATTGGAGGGCAATTAGCCCCGCCCCCACGCCCATCATTCCCCCAAACACATCCCATCAAAATTTTAAGATAGACATTTTGTTCAGCATAGTTGATCTCCACATAGAAAATATGTTTTTTGAGGAGGACACTCCCTCACAGCCCTCAGGGCAAGGGTTTTAAGTTATGCCCTGGGGACATATAAGGTTTTTATAGAAGGCGTTGTCTTAGAAATTTCAAAACAGGCTCATTCGATTGGAAATTCAAAGGGCTAGTGCCATTTTTAATAGTCGAAAGTGATTGGACGGCAACTAGCCCCCCCCCCACGCCCATCATTCCTCCAAACACATCCAATCAAAATTTTGAGATAGTGTTATGTAAAGGTTTTAGTAGTAATTACGGATTATTGAACTATAAGTTTTGACGTCTCAAAGCTTTGTTTCCATGGCACAATCAGATCTGATTTAAGAGATACGAATTCTTATAGGCTAGCAGGGGTTAGAAACATTTTTCTAAACCGTGGCGATAACAACTTTTGGTGTTTGCAGGGATGAAAAAATGTCGCCTCTTCTTCTCGGGTTATCTGGAGATCAGATTCCTTTGGGAGCATTTACCTTGGAGACTTACGAACTAATTACCTATTATTAGACTAGACGCAGACATATAAATGAAATAAACACAGATAAGAAAGACAAGAGATTTATTGAACTTACATGCTTAGTCGCACAGCAACGGGTCACTTCAATGACAATAACGGTGACCAAAATATAACGATTGGTACTAATCGTTTTAGATCTGACTTCAAATTAAAATTAAAAAACACATTTACCCCACTCCCAAACGCAATTCTTTCGTCCTGCGCTGTAAGAATTGCTCGCCATTGGACCAAGAGGGCCAAGGATGTAAATATTTCGTCCAATAATCTTTTTTAAATATTTTTGATGATTCAAGCATTCACACGGTTTTTTGCCGTTTAAACTTCCTTAGAAATATCGTACGTGGCGATTTTTTGCTACTTATTATCTTAGCGAAATTCGAATGACTAGCGCCATTGTCTGACTGAAGCTAGAAATGCAATTTATCTTTTTGCTGATTATGAATTTAGACTCTTGGAAGCGGTATTTGAACTCAATTAAGGGACGTTTGATTTCTGCTCGAATCATCTTTAGAAGGAAATAATCTTATATTTTAAATATATGGTTTTCTACTCCTGGTGCACATCACCCTTCCCATCAAATAATGACGTCACGTCATTAGTAATTGCTCATTAGGAGTGCTTAAAATTTTTTAATTATTTTTCTTATTTTATTTTACATCCCTATCTAAAATTCATCTACCGGACTAAGATTATTTTTGGTTCTAGGTTAGCTACTATATTAAAGATTTTTTTTTCTATATCTAACACTGATTACTTTTACATTTCCAATAAGGTTGGGACTATTCTACTTTTACATTAGTTTTTCTTTTTTTGCTGTCTATATGACGTACTACATAATATCTACACTACTTTAAATGAAAGACATAATAATACGATACCCAAGTATACTCGCGGTACATATTTGACTTATTTATAATTTACAATATTGGGCTCATCCTAGTTACTTATGACATTAAAACAATGCCAATTGTAATTTGTTTAAGTTTTCAAAGTTATTAGGAAGTAAAACATGTAACTTCACATATATTCATCACCTTTCATGTCCTTAGTGTACTACACCCTTCTCGTTGTAAATTGCTGTCCTTCACTCCTTTTGTCCTGGCAAAAATTTCGAAGCACTTACGTTATGATTTCTTCATGGAACAGTTTGAGTCTAGTTGTCTTCACACGGTAAGTTTTCCCTAATAGTCAACTGGGAAATGACCGTTAAATATCGTTCTAATAGTCAACTGAGAAATGATTCTTCACACTACAGGTTTTGGTGTTTTTCTTCTCAGCATATCATTTTTAGGATTTTTGAGGCACATAGAGAATGTATTCTCGCGTAAAATTGTTCATTTGTGCCTTTTGAAACGGGTTGTCGTCATACTATAGTGCCTCTCTTAATATATTGTCTTTAACTTCAGCTTCAAATTTCTTCAAATGTCTTTAAGTGTCATTTAACTTTAAATATCGTCTATCGTGTGCTGATTGATAGAGTTCTCAAAATTAAACTTCAAATTGTCTTTAATTTCGTCTTCAAATATCTTGAAATGTCTTTAAGTGTCGTTTAACATTAAATATTATTTAATATCGTTTAGCTTCAGACATCAACGATATATTGTAAAACTATTATTGGGTCAATATTGAGTATCAAAAGCAATATCTACGTATTTATATCTTGTACTGACCGATGGGTTTCTCAGCGTTTATGTGGTTATATAGTTCGTTAAAGCACTTGATACTGAGGTTCAAATATAGTGTTACCTAATACCTAATATGGTTCATAGTCGAAGAAACGACGATCGAAGGTGACTGTTGTTTTAGTAGACTAAGTTGGGAAGAAAGTTGCCTGGAGTTATGGTTAGTGCTCTTCTTTGGTTGATATATGATGAAAATAGATGCTACTGGGTCGTATCTGTACTGGGCAGTTACTTGTAATCCTCGATAGCCAAATTTGCATTTACTTCCTGTAATAAAAATAAAGCGGCAGAATCACAAGTTCTTTGTAATAAATATACATAAAATAATTCAGCCATTAATTGTGTTATAATTGTTCCCATTGGCAAGATCAATACATACAAGTTTCTTATAAATATTAATTCCACAACTTTAAGTAAGATATCTTATTATACTTTCTAATTTGTTGTACTACACACACTTTATTTTAACTTCTTTTAGCACTTGGTTAATTAGATTTAAAATAATCATTTAAACAGAGTTTATGCTACATGGTTATATTTTGAGGTCTAATTTTACAACTTTATTTCATGCCTGCATTGTTCACGCACGTCCGTGCTGTTTAAGAAACGCATGTGTAGCGTCATAACCACACGGTTTTACGCAAACAGTACTACAATGAGGGAACAAGACATAGCAAGGACGAGTGGAGACCTCTCTACCCACTCGTTTTCTGATGTCTTCCCTATTTCTTGGCTTAGACGTTCTCATGGGGTTGTCGGGTTTAACGGCTGAAATGCAGAGGTGCTTAGTCTCGGGATTTTTCCGTAGTTGCAAGTCAACATTGGTGTCTCATATTCGCCTTTCGAATAAGGTCATTAGATGCAGGATTCCAAGCTTGTCCACGTATATTCCAGTTGGTGCTTGGCAAAGAATATAAGCGTAATGAAGAACTGGCATCAATATCTTTTTAGAAGGCTATTGTTTGAGCAAATCCTTCAGAACTAAATAAATAAATATGATATTAAAGTCTTATTAGAATCTTTTAAGCGAGAAACACCTTCACATTAATAGGGAATTCCTTGTGGGTTTTACTTAGTCGCCATTGGACATACACAGGGTTTCAATCCATATATCTTAACTGATTAAATGGTTTTAAAATTTTACATATTATTATTGAGATATAATTCCACATCCGCTGTGAAATTCTACATATAAACGTACCAATAGGTTGTTTAGTTATAGTTACCCATAGTTGGCTATTGGTACATATATTACTCGAGTAAGAAACACATGAATGAGCAAGCGTGCAGCACGTAATTACACTGGCATCCTATTTTATGTGAAGGCCTAAAATAATTATAATCTGCACTAGGACAAAATATTTCATATAATTAGACGCTTATGTACTGATAATATTTTGTTTTGGATACTATCCATCTTGGTTAGGGCACGGGTCGAATTTTTTTTTTTTTTTTTTTTTTATAAAATTCGAGGGGACCTGAGTCAGTATAGGTAAGATATAACGTGACTGACTTGCGAAAATATGTCACGTAAATTAGAGCACAAGATATGTCACAGATAAACCAATGAAATTAAAGAACATTTTTGTCACAGAACTACATAAAAGTAATCTCTCTGTTATTGTATGCTTCATAGATATAAACAAATGAAATTAAATTTTTCGCCAAAGAGCTAAAGACATTAATGCCTTTGTTTCTCTTTGGAAGTAATGTTTAACACAGAGCTGTAGGACAGCATACGTCATAGATATAATATAATGAAATCAAAACGCTTTTCTCTTTTTTTTGCCTCGGAGCTATAAGAAAGTAAGCTCTCTGTTTCTCTTTCAAAGCATTCAGATCCAAAAACGAAAACTTAGCTCACTGAAGTTTCTATTCAACCTTTAAGTATTGCTTTGACTGGCCCTGATTGGCATAAAAATACTAATTTCTTACACTTGAAGGACTGAGAAATATTCCTTCCTACGATTGTTTACACAAAAAAATACAAAAAACAATCATGGGCCTTGAGTTCCTCCCCAGGCTTCCCACAAGACGTGGTCCAACGCCAGTTGTCGTTCTCAGTCGACCACGAGCTTCCTACTTTGGGCCTTTCTCTCTGATCGCCGACGTTCTGACATCACTTGTATTTTTTTTTTTCATTAATATTTACTTGGTTAATTTTATTGCACACTGTTACATTTATTATGGTGGATCACAAGTTGATTTTCATAAGGGATTTGAAATTCTTCTTTACATTAATTAGGGATATTCCCATCTGTCAGGTTTTTTAACCGTTCAACCTGACTCTGTCGTTATTTTCTCCTCTGTTTCTTGCTGTTTTTTCTTTTTTGGTTTTTCTAATGAAATGAGGCCAAACCTTTTGCATGGTTTTTTCAAAAATTCTTGCCCTTTTAATCTTGTTTCCTTCGTGTGTGCAGCTGCTGAATTCGGTTTTGATTTCCCTATTTCTTTAGCTACTATATGGTTTGATTCGACGTCAGACTCTTTGGAACTGGTTTCCAACGAATCCGGATTAGAACTTTTAGATGTGGCACTTTTTGAGATGTCACCTGCCCTTCCTTCGTAAATTTCTACTCCTCTGGAAGTAGAAGGTTTATTCTCTAAGTCCTCGCCTTGAGTTCTCAACTCGGGGGATTTGAAAGATTCTTGAGAGCTTTGGGAGAAATCAATAGGTTTTTCGGGGGTCCTCCATTGTTTGAAGGCCATGTCTTCACGGGGGTGAGACGTTCTTTGCAAGAAGGTTTCTCTCAACGAAGTCCACTTTTTAGGTTTGACCTTGGATACGGTTATATCATGATGTTGACCTTGCTGGTCATCCTTGGGAGTTTTATTCTCGAGCAGTGTACTTTGACTCTTTTTTATGGGGAAATTAATTAAGTCCTTAGCTTCTCGCAGGTTTGTTTTAATTAAATCTTGAAGAGGAGTTTTCTTTACAGCAATACCGGGGGTTTCTACAGCTCTGTTTAATTCCTCCTGTAAAGACAGGGGCCTTTCAATCGGTGTTGCTGGGGAAACCATATCGTCTGGAAATCTTTTGGGGGGACATGGGGTCGAAATTCTATAGGGGAAAAATTGGGTTTTTGGAGATATTGTATAATCTAAATCTCCTGCACTCGCCGATGAATAACTTTTTGGGCTTTTAGGCGTTCTTATTCTTACTGGTGTTAGGGATTTTTTTTCTGGAATAACTAGATTTTCCCTAGTTAAAAATTCTTCAAAGTTTTCCTGGTCACTGTCATTCTCAAAGTAGTCTTGCTTGAAATTAAAGGGTTTTAGCTCTGCCAATCTTGATTTAGGGGGTTCATTTTCTGAATCTGACGAATCAGTAGAGGAGGGCTGTGATACCCATCTCTTTGGAAATTTGGCTCTTTTTATTCGGCTAACATGCGCCTTGTAAGTTCTTCCACTATTGGGGTTTTCCATTTTAAAGGTACATTCATTATCGTACTTTTTGACTATTCTTTACGGTCCGGAATATTTGTTGGAATGTTTTTTCCTTCTGCTTTTGCCTCGTTCTTTAGGTAAACGAAGTCTCCTACTTTGAAATCTATATTCCCCTTAACTTTGGGTTGGTTTCTTAGCTCTTGGTTAATTTTGCATTTTTCCAGTTCTTGCCTAACTATTTTATATGTTTTCCTCATTCTATTTATGAATTCTTGTTTATAATCTTCTGAGTCGTTATAATATTGCCGAGATTCAATAATCTCATCATACAGAATTCTAAAATCTTGACCAAAAAGTAAATAAAATGGATTGTCTTTGGTTGTTTCGGAATAAGCAGTGTTGATTAAGTTAGTTAAATAAGGTAGGAATTTATCCCAGTCGCTCCTGTTGTCTTTTGTATAAATACTTAGAACGTTCGAAAATATTTTGTGCCTGTTTTCTATTTTGCCATTATCTTTTGGATGGTAAGGCGCTGTCACCATTCTCTCTATATTAAGGAAACTCATTAAATCTTTTGTTACTTTTACAACAAAATTGCTCCCGTTGTCGCTCAAAATTTTATTAGGAATGCCAAATTGTAAAAATAATTTTGCTAATGCCTTACTTATGGCATAAGCACCTTGATTTTTTAATGCTTTTGCAAAAGTAAATCCTGAAAAATGATCCATAACCGAAAGAATACAAGTGTGGCCTCTGCTAGAAACAGGTAAACCTCCACTTGCCCCGAATAGGTCAAATGAGACAATATCGAAGGTGTACTTGGCCACTGGAACCCGTCCAATTGGAGGATTTGGATAAGCTGGGGGGATTTTTCTCAAATTATATGCTTTGCATGTATTTACAAATTCTTTAAGTTTTGTCAGTGCCGATTGTACGTAAAAGTATTGTTTTAACTTATGGAACGTTTTCATAACTCTTAAATGTCCACCTGTGTCCGAATGAAAATATTCAAATGCAGGGCCTGTCAAGTTTTGTGGTAACACAGGTATTATCGAGGTTTGGTTTCTATTTGTCTCAGCAGTTACAATTCTACACAGTATTTCTTCATCAAGGTCGTAGTAAAAATTATCTATCTCTTTTCTAAGAGTTTTGAATTTATCCGGTAAAGCCTCATTATTCAAAAAATAATCAATTAGTGCTACACACATTTCGTCTTTTTTTTGCTTTCTTTTTATATTTTTCAAGGATAAGGGACAATAGTTAGTCTTATTTTCTTTTACTGTGTCTTTGCCTTTGTTTTCCTCACATTCATGATTGCTCATGGCAATTATCTTGTTAACCTCATTTTCTTCAGCTTCCGATGAAATATTTTCTCGGTATCTACTGAAAAAGTCACAAGCTGCGTTTTGTTTTCCCTTTAAATGTTCAAATTCATAGTCTAGGTTTTGAATTTTCATAATTCATCTAGCTAGAATTTCCGTGGGGTTTTTAAATATGCACTGGTACTGCAAGATTTTATGGTCTGATCATAGTATAAATTTTCTACCAATTAAAAAATGCCTAATTTTGTCCCAATGGCAGATAATAGACAACAATTCTAAGTTTGTGGAGGAATAACTACTTTTGCCCTTTGATAAACTTTCACTTGAATAGTATATAACTTTTTCTATTTGTTTGGGTGTTCCCTGTAGAGGGTTAGGGTCTTCTGTAGAGGGTAGAGGGTCTAGGGGATTATTTGCGAAAGAATTGCTCCTATGCCTTTTGAACTAGCATCAGTGGTAACGATGAATTTTCCGTTTTCGAAATCAGGGAGTGATAAAATTGGTTCAGAAGTGAGTGCCTTTTTGAGACGGTCTAGGGAAGTTTGAGCTTCCTGGGACCAGGTAACATTATGGGAATTCCCTTTAGTTAATTCCGTGAGGGGTTTCGCAATTTGGGCATAATTGCGTACGAATTTTCTAAAGTAGCCAGTAAGGCCTAAAATTCCCCTTAGGGTGAATTTGGGTAAGTCCGACACCAGGGGAACTCTGTCACCCCCGTCTTACCTGATTCAGTGAAGACAGAAATCTGTGGTTCTGTACTTTATTTTCTTCCTTTGGCTTGGTACTTGACAACAGTGTTCAGTATTGCCGCCATTTTTAACCCCTCTTGCGGTGACGAAATTTTGAAATTTCGAGGAGGGCATCTTTGCTGGCCACGAGGTGGGTAGTAATTTTTAACTGATAGTGCGGAAAAATAAAGAGAGGATGGAATGATTGTAAATAGCTGATGAGTTTATAGGATAGTTGGAGTATTTACTGTAATTTATTAGTATTTTATCCTCAAGTCAGTCAGGAGATACTAGGGGTGTCGGACTTACCCCGGATAACACCCCGTTTGGGGTAACTCCAGCATGTCGGACTTGCCCTGTTCAGGGTAAAGTTCGACACGGGGGGCTGAACTTTCCACGTTCATATGATTGGCTAGTCTTTTGCAGTTCTAGCCTAGATCTCAGTGAATTGTATTTGTCAACTATTCTTTGATCCCAAGATCTTGACAAAAAAGAGTGACCTCAACTGAAAAATGGAACTGGAAAAGAAAGATTATGCCAAAAATATACTTAACGTTATGAAAAAACCTTGAATAAATTCCTTTTTTGATTTTAATTTGATCGAAGATACTTTTTTCAGATTTGACTGTCTTAATTTTTTTGCATAAGATTTTGCTTTCATATTTTTCCATTTTTATGTAATTTTCTTGCATCTTCCAGTTGTTTATTATGTTTTTTTCCAATAATATAGGTTTACAGACATGAAAATGATATATACGAATCTTTTTTAGTTTAGTTTATTCACTATCTTGACCCAAGTCGATAGTGTGATGGAGTTTTATCAACTGCTTTTTCCAATCCATCTGCTTTTTCAGCCATATCTAATGTATATTCGAAGGTCTAGAGGGGGGAGGGCAGCTTCCCCCCTCCCTGAACCAATGCAAATCAATGCTATTATTAACAGCTAAATCTGTCAAAGCTGAAAGTAATTAGACATTGAAGAATCGCATTGTGCCAAGTTAATATTAGACATAGCATCGTCAGATTGCTTTCCAATGAAACACTAGATAACATAGGATTTTTGGTTCTAACAGAAAAACAAATGCATGGTAGACACGTTTAGGGGAATATATTTGAGTGCGAAGAGGGTTGGGGTCGAAAACACCAAAATACTGACTGTGATTAATATGATTTTTTTCTAAACTTTGTCAATCAGTAACAATATAGCTGAATTCACGAGTACCCATAGGGAATAAACACAATTTCTGATGTTTTTCTCAGGATGCAAACGCCAACAATTTTCTCATGAGAGAAAATTTGTTGCTCCCCATCTTCAAGAGATTTCCCGTCCCCACCGAGGCCATAAGTGGAAAATAAAAATTGGTTTTTTTAATGTGGTTTAGAACAAAAAAAGGTAAATTGTCTAACTGAGGCTCTAAAATTGTTTTCTGTAGGTTTTGGCTAATAAAAAACCTTGATGAGGATATCTGATAAACTTGTACAGATATTTTTTAAAAAAAACATCAAGTCTGGACAGCTTTTCCTTCTTCCAATTTTCCAGAAAACAGATAGTCTGGACGCGCTATAAGCTTGAATTTGTCAATATGGCTTGTCGTTTCTTATACAATAGCTACGCTTTACTATTGTTACTATAAACCTGCTTTTTTTCCAGATGCCACGCAAATACAACCGAAAAACCAACAAGGGGACAGGAGGACGATATACTGCTGAACAGCTTAAACAAGCCAAAGATGAAGTTCTATCATGTCGAATGTCTTTAAAAAAAGCTGCAAAATTTTACAACATACCGAGGACAACACTGATGAATCAGACGAAGAAGCAAAGGACTTTCCGCGAATTGCCCACTGTTACTCTCGGGAGAGCTCTGGACCTACCTCCTGATGTCGAGCAGAGTATGGCAAATTCGCTGAAGGTCATGGAAAAGTGGGGCATGGGGCTTACCAAACAACAGTTCCTAGACGAAGTGCAAAAATATGTCTGCATGAACAAAATTAGTACTCGTTTCATAAACAACCGGCCACGTGAGGACTGGTGGCTAGGGTTTAAGAAAAGACACAACATCTCGCTTAAGAAACCTCCATCCAGATGCATGTTATTCAGCTGCTAAGAAAGGATGGATGACTGCGGACCTTTTCTATAACTGGTTTAGAGATGTTTTCCTGCCTCAGGTGAAAGAAAAACCACTTCTTATTCTTGATGGCAATGGCTCCCATTTATCCTTGGCTCTTGTGAAGCTCGCTTCAGAGAAGAACGTTACCATCCTCAGGTTGCCAGCCCATGCATCCCATGTTCTGCAGCCCCTTGACAGGGTTATTTTCAAAGGGCTGAAATCATCCTCTGAGCAGAAGCTCGTGAACTGGCAACAAGCACACCCTGGTGATATATTGTCACGACCAGGCCTCGTGAAAATTTTATGTCAGATCTGGGAGACTTACTTAACCCCTTCACTGATTCAAAAATCATTTCAAGCGACAGGACTTTACGATTCCGCTATTCCAGCGCGTATCAACCGCAACGTGGTCGACAATGCGAAGTTTGATCCAGCCAAGTTCAAACGATATGTTGAGAGTAAGAAATTAGAGAATCAGAATTTAACAAGAGTGACTGCCAGGGTGAATACTGCAACTGAACAGATTACCATTTTGGTGTTGGTTAGTCCGAAGAAGAATCATACGCATGACAAATCCTTTGAAGAACTTCTCTTGGACTCAGTACGTCGCCCTTCTCTTGATGCCTCAGCATCCGGGACATCCGGTAGGCAGAGAGTTGCCCAGGAAGCTGAAGTAATCACATCTGCAGAGGCTTTGAGAGTGCTTGAACAAAGGAGAAAGAGAAAAAAGAAAAGCTAGAGAACAAAAAATGGAAAGTAAAAAAGAACACGCTCAAGCCAAAACTGAAAAAGAAAAAGAAAGATGATCTTTCCAGTGAAGACTCTGACGTTGATGTCTCATCGGGTTCCTCAACTGACGAAATGGATATCTGTGATACTGTTGGCAGTGAGCATGAAGAGGAGGAGGAAAAGAAGCTAAACATACAGCTAAATGAGTACTATGCTGTAGCATACGATACCAAACGAGATCAACAAGGCTGGTATATTGGAAGGGTGCTTGATTTTCCCGATGAAAATCTTGTTCGTATAAAATATCTTCGCTGCCTGAGTCTAGCCGACTATTCATACAATTGGCCAAAAAAAGATGACATTGACAAAGTCGAAGAAAACTACATCTTTGCCGGACCATTGAGGCTCTCTGGACGTGGTCCCTTCACTCTACCACCATTCCAAATTTGGCACATCATCAGCCTGTACAAGAAGCACATTAGTGCCTGCAAGTGATCAAAAGTTTGCTTTCTCGAATCTCTGATACTAATTGAAACTGCTTTTTTTTTTTATCCTATTATTTGAAGTATGTCGTTACCTTTTTCATATTTACAATAAACAATTTGAAAAAATACCTTTCTCAGAGACTTCTCCTATGTACGGGGTAAAACCAGCACTGTCGGAGTTACCCCATGATAAGCAGAAAGCTGATGTTCCGCTGTGGCACATACAAACCATTAACGAGAGTTTTTGGTTTGTATGGTTTTTCCGTACATAGAGGGACCCTCTATCATGTCCTAGTGTGAAATAATTTTTATCTCTACTTACATAAGATTTACCTGGGAGGTGCCGGATTTACCCCCAGGCTCGGGGTAAGTTCGGCCTCCCTGAGATGGGTTACTTTGGTGTAGCAACTCATGGAAACAACAAAACTTGGGGACTTTCTGGATTGTGCGGAATATTATTAGTATGATCAACAGCAACATCAAATAGTTTTTATTGTGGCAGAAACTCCAAAACAATCTTGGGACCAGATTAAGCTGAAAAAAACTCGATAAAGGGCCGGACTTACCCAAGTTCACCCTAGTTCTTTCATAGTTCTGGGGGGCTTGAGGTTTTCAACACATTTTATTTTATCAGGGTCTGGGGATATCTCTCCCTGGGTTACTACTACTCCTAAAAATTTAATTATGGGTTGCAATAAAGTTAATATCTTGGGATGGCATTTCAAATTTCCTTACCTGAACTTCTCAAACAAATCAGCTACTGTTGCCAATTGTTGCTCAGCGTTTTCCCCTACGCATATAATATCAGCGACAAAATGATTTATGTTCGTTAATCCTCTTAACAGGTGCAACAGGGGTCTACATAACGCGCTTGAACTAGTTTTAAGCCCAAATGGTACCCTTAAGTATTCGTAAGAACCGTATTCGGATGCAGAAAATGCAGTTTTATGGACATCCTGTTCGGCTATTTTCACTTGGTGGTAGCCTTGGGTAAGGTCCAAAGAAGTAAAAATTTTGTTTTTGCTTGAAATTGAGTCAAGAATTTCGTCTATTCGTGGTAGAGGAAATTTATCGCTAACTACTTGTTTGTTGAGAGCCCTGTAATCTACTACGAGTCTAAGATCGCCAATCTTTTTTGGTACTAAGATCACTGGTGCACTATACGGACTTATACTTGGGCGTATAATTTCGTTTTTTTCTAATTCATGGATTTTATTTTTTAACCACTCTTTGTGCTTATATGGCACACGATATGGCTGTTTTGCTACGGGATTACCAGTCGTTAAAATTGAATGCTCGTAAAAAGGAATTAGCCCGATATAATCTTAAGATTCAGAAAAAACATCCCTAAATTTCCATAATAATTCGCATAATTTTTTATTAAGTTCCATATTCGTAATATGATACATTTTAAATTTGTTTAAAAATTGTGACTTAGTTAAAGGATATTCGTTATTTGTAGTTTTAATGCCGTTTACTAGGTTTATTTTAAAATTTTCGCATTTGTTTAAATCATTTTCCGTTAAAACCTCGATTTAGACTAAACAAGTCCCCTTTTTAATTGTAATTGTATCGTTTTCATGGTTATTGGTTACCCAAATAAAACCTTCCCCTTTGTCATGAGATATAATCTGTTCCTCGCATAACAGATTTTCAGGTATTTGAGATGGTGTCGCAATCCATATTTCTGATTTTCTAACCATTGGCTTGATCATTTGTCATATTTGAATTTTTTGCATCGTTTTGGGAGGGATTTTTGTTTTCCTTATCGCAAATCCGTAATATTTCTCTTCATTTTCATTGTTTATTAGATTCATAGTGGCGCTATGCTGCGCCATTGCGGCATCTTGCGGCGTCACGTTGGGTTTTACTATGTCCTTCCATAATTCCACTATTTTCTTAATTTCGTTTGACCTGTACTGTTGTATATTTCCTATTTTTATTTTCGCAGCTTCAATACTGTTATTATTTAAATACACTTCATTTCTGCAATATCTCACAGGGTGATTGAATAAATTTCCAACCTTGCCATGTCTTTGCGGGACATGAAGTTCAAAATACTTCGATATTATACCATTAGAAATTTTGTTTACTGTTATGTTATGTTCGTAACCTCTGTTACGATTCTTTACCGTAGAACTGTCCTCTCTTACTTTAGTTAGGTATACAAGCTTCTTGTTGCCTGCGTCTAATATTATTTTATTAGAACTTAAAAAATTTGCCCCTATAGTAGTTTCATATGGGAAATTGTCACATATAATAAAATTTGTCATGAAGGTTCTATTGTCTCTTTTTACGTTTAGGTAAATTGACCCTTTTGCATTTAATTTATGACCTGTAACGCTTGTTAAATTGGGATTATTAGGGTTCTTTTGTTGCCTAATATGCAGAGGCAACATATTAAATACGCAAGAGTTTATGATATTTATAGTAGTTCCACTGTCAACTAAGGCCGTGAAGTAAATATTGTCTACATAAAAATCATTAAATATAGGTAACTTGTTATTAATATCACTACAGGAAGGCACTAATAATGTCTTGGACCTATTAAATATTCTTGGCACCCTCTGGGTCCAAGTTATGTTTCTGAGGGGCCTGAAACGTTTCCCTAAGAATTTATTTCATTTTTCGGTGCCTGTAATATATATTCAGACGTATTAGGTTCCGTAGGCATATTTAAATGATTTACGTCTGCCTGTCTTCACCATGTATTATTATGGTAACGTGGATGTCTCGTGTCTGTGCCGTTTGCTGGCGCTGACTGCCAGTGCCCTTCCCGTTATAAAATTTTCATTTCTCATCGGCAAATTTTCATTATTTCTATATTGCATTCTCGCATTATATTGGCCTTGGCGAGTATTTGGGTTTTCAAACCGATACTTAATTTGCCTGTCGGGGAGAGGGTTATACAAATTTGGTTGGTACGCATTATAATGTACTGATTGGCGCAATCCCCCCTGGCTATAGCCTATTGCACGACCGGTGCTAAAATTAGTTCTTCTGAACAAATGGTTACCGTAATTTTGCGTATTACCGACAGCATTTCTTGATATGGGATTGGGGACATAGTGGCACTCTCTTGCTATGTGGCCAACACGATTGCAGTTATGGCACCTGATTGTTGTAGGGTTAATATGCTGAAAACGTACTGTTTTCTGCCTAGCGGGTTCTGGCGTTTTGTTTCTTTGTGCTACTGGGGAGTTATCCCTTGAAAGGAAATTGGGGGATGCCTGATCGGCCTTGAAGATTGGGTTCGCGTTTGAGTCGCCTAGGCTGTTTATTTTTGCATTACTATGATTAGCAACCATTTCATCAACCTCGATTAGTTGCTCTACCTCTTGAACTGCAAGATCCAACGTCTGAATATTTTTGGATATTATTACTCTGTATAGTTTTGGGGGTAACCCTTGCAAAAAGGTATTTAGTACGATTTTTTCATACAGTTGCCCCGAACCACTTCCGTATTTTGCTTCTACAGAAATGCAGATGGTATCAAGACATTCCCTTAGATTTTGTGAAAAATCAAAGTTTACTACTCCATGTTTTAATTTATTTATAGAACTGGTTTCTATAAATCTCTCTTTGAATGCTTTTAACAAGTCATCAACCGTATTTATTGGCAAGTTGGCGTTATTGCCTATGGTATGCTCGACCTGTTTTAGAAAGGTTAAGGCCTGGCCTCTTAATCGTAGTAGGAGCATGTCTTTTAACGCTCCAACGTCTGTTTTTGTTAATTGTACAAACTTGGTCAATTGGATATTAAATTTGTCCATATCTGATTGACCATTGTATTCCGGGATAGATTTTGCAATCTCTCTATTTTTTGCGACTAACTTTTGAACTATTAGTAACTCGTTTAGATCGTCCATTTTTTTTGCGTTTATGTCAACTTAAAATTTAACTTAACCTATTTTGGGGGACTCTATTATCTCCTATGAGATATAAGGGGTTTCCTATCGTAGCCTAGCGGCAATAGGCCTAATCACTTTTCTTAAATGTCTGTATCTTTCCCAACAATTAAATTCAAATCACAAAGTTTCATAGCCTAACTAGTTCGCAAGTTTTCCTCCAATTTCCGACTCGCGCCATTTGTTATGTAAAGTTTTTAGTAGTAATTACGGATTATTGAACTATAAGTTTTGACGTCTCAAAGCTTTGTTTCCATGGCACAATCAGATCTGATTTAAGAGATACGAAATCTTATAGGTTAGCAGGGGATAGAAACATTTTTCTAAACCGTGGCGATAACAACTTTTGGTGTTTGCAGGGATGAAAAAATGTCGCCTCTTCTTCTCGGGTTACCTGCAGATCAGATTCCTTTGGGAGCATTTACCTTGGAGACTCACGAACTAATTACCTACTATTAGACTAGACGCAGACATATAAATGAAATAAACACAGATAAGAAAGACAATAGATTTATTGAACTTACATGCTTAGTCGCACAGCAACGGGTCACTTCATTTACAATAACGATGACCAAAATATAACGATTGGTACTAATCGTTTCAGATCTGACTTCATATTAAAATTAAAAAAACACATTTAACCCACTCCCAAACGCAGTTCTTTCGTCCTGCGCTGTAAGGATTGCTCGCCATTGGACCAAGAGGGCCAAGGATGTAAATCTTTCGTCCAATAATCTTTTTTAAATATTTTTGATGATTCAAGCATTCACACGGTTTTTTGCCGTTTAAACTTCCTTAGAAATATCTTACGTAGCGATTTTTTGCTACTAATTATCTTAGCGAAATTCGAACGACTAGCGCCGTTGTCTGACTGAAGCTAGAAATGCAATTTCTCTTTTTGCTGAATAAGAATTTAGACTCTTGGAAGTGGTATTTGAACTCAATTAGGGGACGTTTAATTTCTGCCCGAATCATCTTTAGAAGGAAAGAATCTTATATTTTAAATATATGGTATTCTACTGCTGGTGCAATAGCCATTTTGTTCAGCGTAGTTGTTTTCCAGACAGAAAATATGTTTTGAGGAGGACACTCCCTCACAACCCTCAGGGCTAGGGTTTTAAGTTATGGCCTGGGGGTGTATAAGGTTTTTATAGAAGGCCGTAGAAACTACAAAACAGGCTCATTCGATTGTAAATTCAAAGGACTAGTGTGCTTTTTAGTAGTCGAAAGTGATTGGAGGGCAACTAGCCCCCCCCCATGCCCATCATTCCCCCGAACACATCCAATCAAAGTTTTTAGATAGCCATTTTGTTCAGGCACTTGATTTCCAGATAGAAAATATGTTTTTGAGGAGGACAATCCCCCACAACCATCAGGGCAAGGGTTTTAAGTTATGCCCTGGGGGCATATAAGGTTTTTCTAGAAGGCGTTGTCGAAGAAATTTGAAAAAGGGCTCATTCGATTTGAAATTCAAAGGACTAGTGCACTTTTTAATTGTCGAAAGGGATTGGAGGGCAACTAACCTCCCGCTCACGCCCACCTTTTCCCTAAACACATCCAATCAAATTTTTAGATTGCCATTTTTTTCAACGTAGTTGAAAGTTTTGGAAATTAGGTCTTAAAGGATGACAACCCCTACCCCCACAGCCCTCAGGGCAAGGGTTGTAAGTTATGCCCTGGGGCATATAAAGTTTTTATTGAAAGCTTTGTCGTAATAACTTCAAAAGGATGCATTAAATTGAAAATTCAAAGGGCTAGAGCCTTTTTCAATAGTTGAACGCGATTTGATAGTGACTAACTTCCTTCTCATCCCCACCATTTTCCAAAACACGTTTAATTAAAATTTTGAGAGCTATTTTGTTCAACGTAGTTGAAAGTTCTGGAAATTTCGTCTTTTGGGATGATAACCCCCTCAGAGCCCTCAGTGCAAGGGTTGTAAGTTATACCCTGGGGGCATATAAAGTTTTTATTGAAAGCGTTGTCGTAGAAACTCCAAAAGGGCTCATTCGATTGGACGTTCAAAGGGCTATTACCCTTTTTAATAGTCGAAAGTGATTGGAGGGCAACTAGCCCCCCCCCCCACCCATCATTCCCCCAAACATCCAATCAAAATTTTGAGATAGCCACTTTGTTCAGCGTAGTTGATTTCCTGATAGAAAATATGTTTTTGAGGAGGACATTCCCCCACAACCCTCAGGGCAACGGTTTTAAGTTATGCCCTGGGGGCATATAAGGTTTTTTTATAGAAGGTGTTGTCGTAGAAACTTCGAAAAGGGCTCATTCGATTGGAAATTGGGGTGGCTAGTGCCCATTTTAATAGTCGAAAGTGATTGGGGGCAACTAGGCCCCCCCCATGCCCATCATTCCCCCAAACACATCCAATCAAAATTTTGAGATAGCCATTTTGTTCAGCGTAGTTGTTTTTCAGATAGAAAATATGTCTTTGAGGAGGAGACTCCCTCACAACCCTCAGGGCAAGGGTTTTAAGTTATGGCCTGGGGGCATATAAGGTTTTTATAGAAGGCGTTGTAGTAGAAACTTCCAATCAGGCTCATTCGATTGGAAATTCAATGGGCTAGTACCCTTTTTAATAGTCGAAAGTGATTGGAGGGCAACTATCCCCCCCCCGCCCCTCATTCCCCCAAACACATCGAATCAAAATTTTGAGATAGCCATTTTGTTGATTTCCAGATAGAAATTATGTTTTTGAGGAGGACACTCCCCCACAACCCTCAGGGCAAGGGTTTTAAATTATGCCCTGGGGGCATATAAGGTTTTTATAGAAGGCTTTGTCGTAGGAACTTCAAAACAGGCTCATTCGATTGGAAATTCAAAGGGCTGGTACCCTTTTTAATAGTCGAAATTGATTAGAGGGCAACTAGCCCCCCCCCACGCCCATCATTCCCCCTAACACATCCAATCAAAATTTTGAGATAGCCATTTTGTTCAGCGTAGTTCATTTCCAAAAAGAGCTTCAAAACAGGCTCATTCGATTGGAAATTCAAAGGGCCTGTGTCTTTTTTAATAGTCGAAAGTGATTGGAGGGCAAATAGCCCCCCCCCCCACGCCCTTCATTGCCCCAAACACATCCAATCAAAATTTTAAGATAGTCGTTTTGTTCAGCGTAGTTGATTTCCAGATAGAAAATATGTTTTTGAGGAGGATACTCCCCCCATCCCTCAGGGCAAGGGTTTTAAGTTATTCCCTGGGGGTATATAAGTTTTTTAAAAAAGGCGTTGTCATAGAAACTTCAATAATAGCTCATTCGACTGGAAATTCAAAGGGCTAGTGCCCTTTTTAATAGTCGGAAGTGATTGGAGGGCAACTTGCCTCTCCCAAACCCATCATTCCCCCAAACACATCCAATCACAATTTTGAGATAGCCATTTTGTTCAGGGTAGTTGATTTCCTGATAGAAAACATATTTTTGAGGAGGATACTCCCCCATAACCCTCAGGGTTGTGGGGGAGTGTCTTCAAGAAAACTTCAAGGTTTAAGGTTCTTATAGAAGGCGTTGTTGTAGAAATTCTAAAAAATGCTCATTCGATTGGAAGTTCAAAGAGCTAGTGCCCTTTTTAACAGTCGACAGTGATTGGAGGGCAACTAGCCCCCTCCCCCCCCCCAAGCCCATCTACGAAAAATTAAGCAAGAAAAACGGGTTTTAATTTTTATAAAGCAGTGAATACAATAAAATAAACACTTAATTAAACAAAAATACTCCTAATATTTCGGCCCCACGTCCGGGAGCCTTTCTCAACGGAAAAAAAAAGAAAAGAAAAAAATGAAACAAAAAATGTTCTGTTTTAAAAACCTTAATTTACATCAAAATAAAAACATACTAAACACACTAAGACAAAAAAAAACAACAACAACTGAAGAAAAAATATAAATAAATAGGAAACAAAACTCACATATTAAATAAACACTTCCATTCACTGGCTTATAAACAAAATCGAATGTTTATAATGATTCAAACTCGTCTCATCACACTATATAAACCGAAATCTATAAAGAAATGAAGACTGTATTTATACTCAAACCAAATCAGTAAAGGTCAGCTAACCCCGGCCCACGACTCCTTATAAGATCTTACGAGTTCATTAACCAATTTTTGAATTATAAATTGAACGGATTCGTTTGCTTGCAAGCTTAGCTGCAGTTCGTTTACTTTTCCCAGCATTTAACCCGTTCTGACCTTTGTTCGCAAGGTCATCTTTCGTTTCAGAACTATTGTTAAAATCAGTACTGGTTGAAAATCTTACCTGCTTTTTAATTAAACTGTTATAAATTGAATTGATCCTAAATTCCCCTTCATCTCTATTGATACTAATACCCCCATATATTATCTTTTTTATTTCTACAATTTCCCTGAAGCTTTGTAAAAGTCCTACAGACGTATCTACTGTTTTTGTTTGATCAAATAAAATACTGTGATGAGGAAAATTATAAAAATGTTCTGCAACAGCTGATTCAAACGTTTCCGGTGTTTTATTTTGTTTTAGAGAGCAATCTATTGCATTCTTGTGTTGCTGTAGCCTATTTTCTAAAATCTGTTATGTTCTTCCCACATAAAATTTACCACAAGAGTATGGAATTTTGTATACTCCCTTTTGCAAATTTCTCGGTACCTTGTCTTTCCCTTTATTTAACAAAGAGCTTATAGTTTGTCCTGATTTAACTGCTGTATTTATATTTTTTTTTTTTTAATTCTCTTCTTAATAGAAGAGAATTTTTTGTTTCATTTTTTCTTTTATTTTTTTTTAGTTGAGAAACGCTCCCGGACGTGGGGCCGAAATATTCGGAGTATTTCTGTTTAATTAAGTGTTTATTTCATTGTATTCACTGCTTTATAAAAATTAAAACCCGTTTTTCTTGCTTAATTTGTCGTAAATGGAAAAGCAGTGTGGTCTAAGAAATTATTTACGCCAAGCCCATCATTCCCCCAAACACATCCAATCAAAATTTTGAGATAGCCATTTTGTTCAGTGCAGTTGATTTCCAGATAGAAAATATGTTTTTGAGGAGGACACTCCCCCACAATCCTCAGGGCAAGAGTTTGAAGTTATGCCTTGGGGGCAAATAAGGTTTTTATAGAAGGCGTTGTCGTAGAAACTTCAAAAATGGCTCATTGGATTGGAAATTTAAAGGGCTAGTGCCCTTTTTAATAGTCAAAAGTGATTTGAGGACAACTAGCCCCCCTCCCCCATGCCCATCATTTCTCCAAACACATCCAATCAAAATTTTGAGATAGCCGTTTTGTTGAGCGTAGTAGATTTCCAGATGGAAAGTATGTTTTTGAGGAGGACTATTTAGGATTTATGATGAATTCAATTTATAATAGTTTAATTAAAAAGCAGGTAATATTTTCAACCAGTACCCCAGAGCCTTCAGGGCAAGGGTTTTAAGTTATGCCCTGGGGGCATATAAGGTTTTTATAGAAGGCGTTGTCGTATAAACTTCAAAACAGTCTCATTCGATTGGAAATTCAAAGGGCTAGTGCCCTTTTTAATAGTCGAAAGTGATTGGAGGGCAACTAGACCCCCCCCCGCACGCCCATCATTCCCCCAAACACATCCAATAAAAATTTTGAGATAGCCATTTTGTTCAGCGTAGTTGATTTCAAGAAAGAAAATGTATTTTTGAGGAGGACACTCCCCCACAACCCTCAGGGCAATTGTTTTAAGTTATGCCCTGGGGGCATATAAGGTTTTTATAGAAGGCGTTGTCGTAAAAAATTCAAATGGGGCTCATTCGATTGGGAATTCAAAGGGCTAGTGCCCTTTTTAATAGTCGAAAGTGATTGGAGGGCAACTAGCCCCCCCCCCACGCCCATCATTCCCCCAAACACATCCAATCAAAATTTTTTGATAGCCAGTTTATTTAACATACTTGAAAGTTTTGAAAATTAGGTCTTTTAGGATGACAACCTCTCCCCCCACCGCCATCAAGGCAAGGGTTGTAAATTATGCCCTTGGGGCATATAAAGTATTTATTGAAAGCGTTGTCGTAGAAACTTCATATGAGCTCATTCAATTGGAAATTGAAAGGGCTAGTGCGTTTTTTAATAGTTGAAAGTGATTGGATATCGACTAAGCGTTGTCGAAGTAACTTCAAAAGGGCTCATTCAAATGGAAATTGAAAAGGCTAGTGCCTTTTTTAATAGTTGAATGTCATTGGATAGTGACTAACGCCCTTCTTCAGCCCACCATTTTACCAAACACATCCAATCAAAGTTTTGAGATAGCCATTTTGTTCAACGAAGTTGAAAGTTCTGGAAATTAGGTCTTTTAGGATGATAATCCCCTCAGAGCCCTCAGTGCAAGGGTTATAAGTTATGCCCTGGGGGCATATAAGGTTTATATAGAAAGTTGTTGTATATGACTTATAGAATAGATTTTAATCTTCCTCAATTCCAATTTTTATTTACAAGATATTCTACCTATTCATGAGGTAGAAACTTTGCAAGTCGCTGGCTGGACGCTGGTCTTCTTCAGCAATATCTCAGCATCTCAGCAGTATCTCAGGCATCTCAGCAGTATCCCAAGAACGACTGAGGGTATTATGTTCAAACTTTCAGGACTACTTCTGCTCTTGAAATTTAACCAAATCAAAATAGCGTAAGTGTATCCAAGCTATCAAAGAAAGTAAACAGATCTTTTGCGAATGGTATCAAGTTTTCCATTTCACGTCAACTAGAGGAGGTATGAAAGTAAATTAAACAGTACTGTTTGTGTCCAGATTTTTAAAAGGGTGTATGTTGTTAAAGATTGCTGAAAAATCTTCTCCAGCATACAAATAGCATACCAAACTATAAATTCTTAAAAAAAAAAAGATTTAAAGTGTTATTTTCTTTTTCCCTGAAAAAACTATGCCAATGTAAAACGAACAGAATTTAATTAAAAAAAACTTTTTCCACAAAATAAGTTTTTCAAAGAAAAGTAAAGAACTCCATTAACCCAAAAATAATCAAAAATAGAATCAAATAATCTACCAAGTGTGAAACTACCATAAATCAGCATCGATAAATAAATGAAACCCAAAACGAATACAAATTACAATAAATGACCGAGTCAAACTCAAAACGAGCAGAAATTAACATGAGTAGGGCGCAAAACCCCTATGCCTTCCCAAGGCCAGAACAAAATTTGCACTTTACTGAAAAAATACAAATTAATGTGCATTGTCAGTTTAATATACATATACTGATATTTAGTAATCAAATATTAATATTATTTGATTTATTAAAGTTAAAAAAGTTAAAACATTTATATTTTTTCAGTAAAGTGCAAATTTTGTTCTGCCCTTGGGAAGGCATAGGGGTTTTGCCTCCAACTTATGTTAATTTCTGCTCGTTTTGACTTTGAATCGGTTATTTATTGTAATTTCTGTTCGTTTTGGGTTTCATTTATGTATCGATGCTGATTTGTGGTAGTTTCGTAAGGTTTCGTAAGGTTCTCAGCTGCAAATACGAGTAAGCCTGAGACACTAAGCTTTTTCTTTACTTCCGATGCAAAGTGAGCTGTTTATTTTTATTAAAACTAAACGAAAGTAGGGGCAACTTCGTTCTGTTGACCAACATTATTTGTCTCAGCTTAAATTCACTGAACCCCAACTACATTTATATCTATAAAATCTATTAGGCCTACCATTACATACTATATGTGCGTCTTGGTATCCCCCACACTCTACGAAGGACTCTTTTTCGCGCCGTTAAATAGTGGGGAATCACCTCTCCCCTCCCTCTCAATGTCGTCTAGCTTGAGCTCAAGCTGATTCACGCGATTTTGCAACAAATTAATCATATGCATGCATTTTTTTAGATGTTTTTCAACCAGTTCAAATTTAGGATAAAACTCAACATTTACTGGATTTTAGATTTCAGAAACCATTGTTTCAACTGGAAACTTAGCATCAAAATTAGCTTTAGTCTGCAAAGTTGATTTTTTAAGCTTTTCTTTAATTTGTATCTTGATTTCTTTAGTTAGATTTTGTTTTGTAGCCGAAAGTGCATTCTCTATTAGTCTACGGAGATGAGCAGTGGGATCTGAGAGTAGGCTATCCGTTACCGAATCTTACCCTTTTCTTAGAAACAGGCGATAAACATCAGGATGATTTTTTTGCTCTGCAAACGCATGATTAACACCCTTAGTTTTCTATGTTTATGCTTCCTTCTCATTGGCAACAAAACTAAGTAAACTTGCGACAGATAGAACCTGACGATCGTGTTTTTTGCTGTAGCAAAAACAATAAATTTGCTGTCTCCGGTATTTGTCTTCATAACTTTTAGGATTCGAAACGGCCAATGGGGATAGCCCGCAAATTTGGCAAGGAACAAATCTGCGATTTTAACGTTAGCCGGATCCATGACGGTAGCAACAAATATAAAAAGTCAATAAAATTAGAATTTGATTAGCATCAGATAGAGACGAAAAGAAACTTATCTTTTTTTGGGCAGGCCCAAGGATGGCAGTGATAATCATCTTATTGGTCGGTGGCCCGATGGACCGTGGAGACCAGCTGATTGCTAACCATCGTACTCTGACATCCAGAACACCATCCACAAATAATATCCAATTTTCTCCACACACCAAACTTGGCTATCGTATCTAATTTTCTCAATTTAAAACGCCAAAAATCTGATTGTGTAAAAAAGTCAAGTATCCGACTGGACGACTTCTGTAATCACTGAATTAATTCAAGGTTAAAGGTTCCTTCACATTGAAAACGTAAGACTTTACGTTACGTTTAGTCCTAAGGTTGTTACGTTTCATCTTACGGGTCTTACGTTTATGTTCCTTCACATTGAAAGTCTTCCCTTCACACTGCAACGTCAATTTTTAGCGCTACCCATGCAAAAAAGTGGTTTCTCTTGTTGTGTAAGGAAGGGAGCTGTGATTTCCTTTTTCTAGGTTTTTGACCATACTAACTCCATCAGTTTACTTTTCATTTTGATCTGATGCCATTTTAGAGGGGCTTCAGGCTTTTTTTTTAACCTCTTGAAGTGAACACTGGCAAAGGGAAAGGACAGTGCATGGCAGTTTCCAAATTTCTCTAAATCTGTTTATTTTTTTCTTTAGTTTCAGTTTCATGGCAGGCATGTCTTCTTACAAATTTTTAATGGCTTTATGTTAAAAAGCGTCTCTTTACATTGTTTTTCACCATATCCCATTGAATTAAAACACCTAATTATAGCTATTAGATTTTTTTTCAAAGAAATCTAGAACCAGTTACTACATTTCAAAACAAAGCCATAGAAATTTCAAAAGTATTTTTTTATATCATGTTTTTACTCTGGTACTAGTGATATTATTATTAATTATTCATATTGCTGGAATATTTATTTTTTTTAGACCTACTAGACATTTTTTTCATATAATTTAATGCTTACCTTAAAGAGAGAAAAAAAGCTTTATTAAGTTCGTCTATAAAACTAAAAATACACTGAATGGTTAAAGTATTTTTTTAACTGCCTTCATGATCTCCATCTGCAACTCTAATTTTGAGTCATCCGGTTCTTTATTCAGATGAGATAACAGTGATTGTAGAAAGTACCACTCCAGATCATGCTGGTCATTGCTGTTTTTTTTTTTTGTCAATTGCTTTCTGTTCCTTCAGGTCTGTTTGATTTCTAGACCCTGTCTTTCTTCTATTATGAGTTTGATTTTGGCTTGTTGATGCATATATTTGTTGCCTACTAGAAGCTTGGGAACTTTGGATATCTGTTTGATTGTTAATGAGAATTTCTTCACTAAGGGTAATAAAATCAGCATCATTCACTTCAGCATACTTATATTGTGGGCACCCCCTGCACACTCTGAATAAATGTCCACTGATATATTCTCATCTTGAAAAGTGTTCCCTTTTGTCTTATGGTTCCTTTCAATTATATGTTCAGAAAGTAAGTTCATTCTTTGTACAAAATTTTGGTCTTCTGGCTTTAAGCTTATACTAGCACCAGATCCACTTGTAGATCTCCCTGTTTTTCTTTAGGTAGACATAGTGGTCTCTCAGGTTCTCAAGCTCCCTTCTTTCCATAAGCTCATTAACTAGAAAAAACACAATGTTTACTAAATTTTTCAATTTTTGAACTTTAAACATACTCATTTTATAGCCCAATTTTTATTGCAGCTTATTCATAAAATATATTGAGGAGATTTGGTTAATTTTTCTCCTCAATAGCACGAACTCCATAGCTAATTAATTCTATGGAGCAACAAAAAAAGAATTTTTGAACCACAGAAAGTCAAGGATCACTTAGAAAAGAAATAAAATTTACTGTGCCTTAAATCAAATTTATTGAAACAAGTACTTTACCTACATCCAATTATACAATATTTGTTAGGGTTCTAACTGAATTAATATCATTTCTTTAATACTATAATACCTCAATACACAAATGATCAATAGACTCTACTGTATTTCCATTTGCTTATCAAAGTTGTGTGTCACTTAAAACATGTTGGTGATGGGCCAAAATACCATGCATATTCAGTGCCCTGATTTGAAGCTTTAAAATACAATACAATTTGTTGTGTTTGTATCAAATTTTAAGGTTTCTTTGGGTACAACTAAAGTTAGTCAAAATCAACTTTTACTTGAAGACAATATCCACACACAGGTGTTTGGGGAAATGACGACATTGTATTTACTATTCTCTTTTTTTTTCTTTATTTCAAAGTTCATGTTTTTCTATGACATTTTCCTTCCTTTCTGACAAAGTTCTTAAAGATTACACATTACATGGATATAATGACCAAATATTATTTCCAACTATGTCATTCAAATCTTTTTACTAAATGGTTTTATCCTTCATTTAAATTCTTAGTAATGTTTGGTAGCTGATATATCTATCTGTGTCAATAAATCCATACAAATATATTTCAACACCACAGTAAATATTGTTGTAGCCTACTGTGAATATGCTGCCTGTTCTAAATTCCATAAACATAATTTTCACATGTTGGAAATGTAAATAAAGTGTTGGTGTAAAAAAATAATTTAAAATATATAGCCTATTGCCTATTTTATAAACAAAAGTTTGCAAATCATTGATGCTTGTAATATTTTTGTACTTATTCCAATCAAAACTTAGGTAATATTGTACAGTTTTATCATTTTGAGAAAAAACAAATAGCCTTAAATAGCCCATAGTGAACCCAATCATGGGGAATGGCAATACAATACAAGGTAGCATTACAGATCAGCAGCTTTTTAGAAGAAAATGGCTTAATAAACTTAAAAATATACCATTAGATTCCTTGTTTTATACTCTTTTCCTGTATCACATGTGTTTCTGACAGTGCACCTTATCTTCCCTAATGGTCCTGGATATATCCCTAAGATAGCCTATATAAATCTTCTACATTGCCAAAGAAATAAACTTAAATTCTTTATTTTTTCTCCATGATCCTAAATCTTTTTCATCATAGAGGATGTGGAGAAACTAGATCAAACTATCCATTTAAATGTACCAAAGTAAGCTAGATCCTAATCTAAATTTATTCTTGCTTCAACCTCATAAAGAACATTTTGAATCCAGATTTAAGTTACAAAAATAATGTCCTAAATATCATTTTAAATGATTAACTGTATCACAAAAGGTTTTATTTTAACCTCAAACCCAAAAAGAATTAAAAAAAAAACTAGCAATATTTATCAAAGTATAGCCTATCCTAGCCTAGGCCCACAAATCAAGACAATCTATACTTACTTTCCTGCTGATGAAAAACTTGGCTCAGACTTTCCAAAGAATTTAGTTTAAATTGCTTGTCCTTGAAAACAGGGTACTTTGAGCTATATAACCTTTTCTAGCTTCTGCAAACTCAAATATTTTCTCATCTAAGTCCCATTTTGCTCAAACGTAAACGCAAGAAGTTGAAATACTTTCAACTTCTTCCGTCAGACCTCTAGCATTGCGTTTTGACTTACGGATACGTTAACGTAAGGTCTTACGGAGGGTTATGAGTCTTACGGAAGGCTTACGGAGTTCAGTGTGAAGGGGAGAACGGAAAGCCGAAATTCAATGTGAAGGAACCTTAAAGAATCAAGTTCAAACAGGTGTATTTCCTTTGAGACGTCTTGCATTGTATGAAAGGTATTTTACACAGACAGTATTTTTCATTAGCATAAACTTTCTTAAATTACTCAGTGGGGCATGGCCCAAAATCGGTTGCACTAGACTGACGTAAAAATCCATTAAACTATCATAATATCATAGTAAATTTTGTTTCTCCCCTCTCAGTACTTAACCGGTATGTTCCTTGTATAATTTTGATTTAAATCACCTCTCTACCCTGTTTCCCAAACAAATATAGGCCAGTGTTGCAATAGGCCAGTGGCTGTTTCATTTTATCAGAGCTTCTCAAAGGGGGAGGGCAATTGAGGCAGATGCCCCTGGTGCCGTGGCTTTTTTCTACTTATATTTGAGTCAGGAGTGCTGTAATTAGTTTTGCGCTTGGCACCACCAACCCTAGGAATAGCTTTGCATTTTATACCTTGTTGAAATGAAAATCGCCTAGCATTAATTATCTGCATGCATGGAAGAATTCTGGTTCCCTGCTGTTCTCTCAGGCCAAGACGCTACTTAGTTCTAAGCTAGTAATTTTGTATAGTTGATTATGTGGACTCGGAAGAATCATCTTAAGGTAATAGGGCACGAGTTCTAATAATTTTCCAGAGGGCAAATACCTAATATGAAACTTTTCCTGGTAATATGTAAACATAATATAAACTTTAATGGTATGTTTTCTGCTAGAGATTAATGTAACATTATAAATAACTTTGAAAACTGATAAAGCTTAATTTATATCAAGTAAGGTTAGAAGTATTGTGCGTACCTTTTGCACCTGAGGTCTCACCTTTTCTTCCTATAATGGAGATTAAACCTGTCAATTTTTATTTGTCTTGTGCCGCTATAAATTGCATAAATCAAACAATGTTGAATTATACATTGGTCAAATTAAGCAATTTCGAGATTATATTTAGTTGGGGAGAAGTGTCTTACTCCGCCCTTTCTTCAGCCAACATAGGCTTGAATTTCCCAGTTTACACTCAAAATTTTTCTGTAACAAAAGAGGAATTGCTTCCCCGTCAGCACTCATTCGTATGTTTTATCTAAAATTCTCGTTCCAAATGAATCAAGTATAGAGTTATCAACGTAACTCCTGCAGATATATATATATATATATATATATATATATATATATATATATATATATATATATATATATATATATATATATATATATATATATATATATATATATATATATATATATATATATATATATATACATGATCTGAAGCACTGATGGATATTTAAAAAAAAACTTGGACATTAAAGTTTTCTTTCCGAGGCTTCCAGCCCCCCCCCCAAAAAAAAAAAAAACAATAATAATTTTCTAACAACCCGCCTTTTAAAAGCTGGTGTGCAGCGTATCTAATCCTGCACGTACATGAAGAAAATGTCAATCAATCAGCTTATTTAGATAATGTTCAATAAGTCATTATACATTTAAAAGGAAGAAAGCCTACATTAAATTTAGAACTGTATTAAATTAGTTCCGCAAAAATGTATTAACAGGCGTTACTGAAGTAATCAGTTGATAGAAATAAAAGCTTATGAATCTTATATCTTGTTTGTAATTTTATCTTACGAGTATTTATACTTTAATGTTATTTAGGGTAATGCTCCTTTTACTGGCAGGCTACCTTCTTTGGCCTCACACACCCGTTTCGTCTAGCTTCACTGGAAGGCTAACACTTTACTGGCGCTGCTTTATTGGCGTCCTTTTTTATGATTAGTTAGCGATAAATCGTCGTCAGTTTTCGGCAGATTATCAGAGTTCGTGTGTGTTGCCTGTCGGATTTTACCAGAGAAGACGTACTAAACATTAGATCCGGGTTGCAGCGGTAGCTAGTAGCTAGCTACTACTAAGTAGCTAGCTACTTAGGAAGAGTATTAATAAGGAATTTTCTAAAGGCAGTAAATAAAATACAGCCTTAAGCAAATATTTTGGCTATAGGACTAATAGGGGTTTGTAGCGAAATATATTTCAATTACTAAATCAAGGAAGTACCACACTCAAAAAAGTCTCTGACCAAACAACTGTTAATTACAAACCACAAAATATATAATTAGCATCATTACCTATAAAGGTTCAGCCAAGAGTCTTGCTGTTTTGATTTCTTTTTTACCACTGTAGATCGTTTTTATTTGCTTTTTATTTTTATTTGCCTTTGTTTTTTTGGTCAGTACCAAGGGCGGATCCAGGATTTTTTTTAGGGGGGGGGGGGTATTAATTTTTTACTTTTTCGGGGGGGGGGTAAACTAATTTTTGACTCAGTTTTCGACTAATTTTAATGATTTTTACCTAGGTTTTACTAATTTTCGACTTATTTTCGACTCGGTCAAAAATTTCGGGGGGGGGAGGGGTCAAACCGGATCCCCCCCCCCCCCCTGGATACGGCCTTGGTCAGTACTCCCCTTTTTTGTGTTGTGACGGGGTTTCAATAAAATAAACCAAAAGCTATAATCACAATATTCTTAATTGAGAAATTTCCAATGCGTACAATACTGTATCTCTATTGAACTTTAATAGAATCGGAGTTGAACGAATATTATTTTAAGTCAAAACAATGTTTCCCGGTGCTCCTTTACTTTATCTGTACTTTCACCCCTTTCTTTTTAAGGATGGTATAGCTCATGATGGCTTACTAGATGTATATGATCAGATACATATGGGTGTTTGTGCTGAAAATACTGCAAAGAAAATGAGCATCTCCAGGCAAGAACAGGACGAATATGGTATGAATTCGTATAAAAGATCTGCTGAGGCCTATAAAAGTGGAATTATGCAGAGGGAAATTGTTGAAGTTAGAATTCCTGGCAAAAAGGGCAAACCTGATACTGTTGTTTCAGAAGATGAAGAATATAAAAGAATTGATTTCAACAAATTTTCTAAATTGCCAACAGTTTTCCAGGTAGGCAAAATACTTTTAAATTTTTTTACGGGCAGACAGCCATTGTGACCAATCTTGGGGGAAGAAGTGTGCATCATATGATAGCGTTGATTCTGTGTATATTTAAGGGTGCTGAAATTAGATAAATCGGGAAAGGGAAGTTTTTTATCTTAATTTTTCAATTTGTCTTAGTTCTTCTGACGAAATTATGGCATTACGGACTTCAATAGAAAACTGAAAAATGGTATACTAGATAAATACATTAAAGTGATTATGTGTTAAGTACGAGAATAACATTGCAGTGGTTAAGGTAGGAAACGAGATTAGCAGCTGGTATCATATTAAATCATCAGTTAATCAGGGTTGTGTTATATCCCCCTTTATATGAATTATTTTTATGGATTTTGTTTTAAGGAGCACAGGAAAGGCAATGGGAGACCACGGAATCAAATGGGGAGGAAAAAGTCTCCTGGACTTGGATTATGCTGATGATTTAAGCATCCTAGAAAAGTGTGAGCCAAATGAATGGAATACCACAAATCACTATCAATAAATAAATGAAACCCAAAACAAACAGATTAAAATAAATAACAGAGCCAACCTCAAAACGAGTAGAAATTAATATGAGTAGTTTTCTAAACCCCTATGCTTTCTAAAAACCAGAATATAATTTGTACTTAGCTGAAAAAGTTCTTTTAAATGTTTTCATTTTTGTAACTAAGAAATCAAAAATTAATTAAGATTTTAATGAATAAATATCATCATATGTATATTAAACGGACAATGCGTATTTTTTTTTCAGTAAATTCATTTGAATTTTTTCAGTAAAGTACAAATTATATTCTGGTTTTGTAAAAGCATAGAGGTTTAGAACCCTACTCATATAAATTTCTACTCGTTTTGAGTTTGACTCTGTTATTCATTTTAATTTCTGTTTGTTTTGGGTTTCACTTATTTATTGATACTGGTTTGTGGTAGTTGTATGCTTGGTAGATTGTTTGATTCTGTTTTTGTTCATTTTTGGTTAATGGAGTTCTTTAATTATCTTTGAAAAACTTATTTTGTGGAAAAAGGTTTTTTAATTAATTATTAGTAAAGACGGTGGGAGTAGTAAAGATGTTGAAAGTAGAATAGCCAAGGCTCAGGGTGTTTTTTTCGCAGTTGAAAAAAGTTTGGAAGAATAGGAAGATAAGTCTGTGAACCAAGATTAAAATATTGGAAGTTACAGTGATGACAGTGGTCAAATATGGTTCTGAAGCATGGGCGATCTGAAAAACGGACGAAGATCTGCTAGATGTTTTCCAGAGAAATTGCTTACAGATTGTTCTGAGTACCCAACTGACTGACCGTATTTCAAACAGCATGCTATATGAAAAGTGTGGTTCAATATCGCTTTCAAGGGCTATAATGAGAGAAAGGTTGAGATGGCTAGGGTACGTTCTGCAGATGAAGGATGACAGGTTGCCGAAGATTGTCCTTTTTGGCCAACCGTCTTGGGGTAAGAGAAAAGCTGGTCATCCATGGTTGGGGTGGGAGGATGTCGTAAAAAATGTATAAGGGAAATGGGAACTTCCATGGAAGGTGTAAGGAGGGAGGTTTTGAATACATTAGGATGGAGGAGGAACATGCGTAGCTGTGTTGATCTCAGGTGGCTTGGTTCTGCGGTGAGTTGTTAGTAGTAGTTGTAGCGTATTTACCTGACGTATATAAAAGAGGTAGAATTGTAAATGATAAAAGAATTGATTGAAGAACTGGTGAAAAGAATTTCAAAAGAAAAAGATTGAAGAAAAAATTTGATGAAGAATATAAAAGAATTGATTTCAACAAATTTTCTAGGTTACCAACAGTTTTTCAGGTAGGTAAAATAATTTTAAATTTTTCTATGGGCAGTGGGCCCTTGTGACCTATCTTGAAAGGAAGGAGTGTAGGCCTAAATAATAGGATAATGTTAATTCTTTGTATATTTAAGGGTGCTGAACTTTGAAAAATTTTACCGTCAAGTCTTTTTCCAATAGTTTTTTTTTTCAATTTCTTTTAGCTTTTCTGGTGAAATTATGACATTATGGACTTCAAACAAAAGTCGAAAAATGATTTAATTTACCAGCATTGGAAGTTGTCCTAATGCAATGTATACATGACACAGACAAAAGACATATAATGCATATGTCCAGCTGGCCTATTTTACAATGTTAAAAAGGAGTCGGTTATTAGGCATGTCTTATAGCTATATGTGGCGATGGTGGTGTATACTATTATTACTGCTAACAACTCATCGTAGCACCAAACCGCCAGAGGCCAACACAGCTACGCAGGCTCTTCCTCCATCCTAATCTATTGAATGCCTCCCTCTTTGTAACCCTCCCAGGAAAATCCAATTTCCTTTAAAATCTTTCTTCATAACATCCTCCCACCCTAACCGCGGACGACCTGTTTTCCTGTTCAGCCCTAGGCGGTCGGCCGAAAAGGACAATCTTTGGCAATCTGTCTTCCCTCATCCGCAGAACATGCAATAGCTATCTCAACCTTTCTCTCATTATAGCCCTAGAAAGCGGAATTGATCCTCATTTTCTTACAGATTATTGTTTGAAATACGGTCAGTCAGCGGGGTACCCAGAACAATCCGTACACAATTTCTCTGGAAAACATCTCAAATCTTCATCCGTTTTTCGGAACGCCCATGCTGCAGAGCCATGTTTGACCACTGTCATCACTGTGGCTTCCAATATTCTAATCTTGGTTTGCAGACTTGTCTTTCTATTCTTCCAAAATTTTTAACTGTGAAAAAACACCCTGAGCCTTGGTTATTCTACTTTTAGCATATTTATTGCTCCAACCGTCTTTACTAATAATACTACCAAAGTAAGTGAAGCTGTCCACCCGATCAATCTTTTCAGTTACCCAACGTCACCTTTTCATCTGCACTTATTCCTAGCCTTTCTGACTTAGTCTTCTTAACATTAATTTTTAAACCTATTCTAGCATCCTGAAGTGGCCAAATCTCTAAAAGTTCATTCATTTCGCTCACACTTTCATCTAGGATGCTTAAATCATCAGCATAATCTAAGTCCAGGAGAGTTTTTCTTCCCCATTTGGTTCTGTGGTCTTCTATTGCCTTTTCTGTGCTCCTTAAGACAAAGTCCATCAAAATTATTCATATAAAAGGGGATAGAACACAACCCTGCTTAGCTCCTGATTTAATACAAAACCAGTTGCTAACCTCATTTCCTACCTTAACTTTGGCAGTGTTATTTTCGTACAAGGAACTAATCACTTTAATGTATTTGTCTGGTATACCTGACAAGGATAAAACCTTTGCTACAGCTCTTCTATCAACAGTTTCGAACGCTTGCTCATAATCTATCAAACAGTTCGTGGTAACGAACTGTAAGTAAGGAGCGACCCGGCTCAATGGTAACCGAAACTCTAGAAAACGGGTTTTTGATACCAATAAATACAACAAAAGAATCAGATTTCAATGCTGATTTCAAATATATAACTTTTATCAAGTTTAGTGCTACCCATCAAAAGTTACGCACCTGAGAAAATTTGGCTGATTTTCAAAAAAAGGGGAAAAGACCCTCTAAAGATTATAAAACCTTAATGAAAATCACACCATCATATTCAGCGTATCAGAGAACCCTATTATAAAGGTTTCAAGATACTATCTGCAAAAATGTAGAATTTTGCATTTTTTGCCAAGAAAGATCACGGATGCGTGTTTATTTGTTTTTTTGTTTTTTTGTTTGTTTTTTTTTTTCCCAGGGGTGATCATATCGACCCAGTGCTCCTAGAATATCGTGGGTGAGCTCATTCGAACGAAAATTAAAAGTTCTAGTTCCCTTTTTAAGTGACCAAAAAAAATAGAGGGCAACTAGGCCCCCTCCAACGCTCATTTTTTCACAAAGTCATCCGATTAAAAATTTTATATAGCCATTTTGTTCAGCATGGTCAAAAATATGATAAATGTGTATTTATGGATGACTTAATTCCCTAAAGTCCTCGGGGGGAGGGCTGAAAGTTATGAACTTTACCCAATGTTAACATATGGTATTGGTTATTGGGAAGTATAAAGACGTTTTTAGGGGGGATTTTTTTCTGGTAGTGGGGGAGGGGGGTGAGTTGGGGGTTATGTGGGAGGATCTTTCCATGAAGGAACTTTCATGGGGGAAGGGACATCGCTATGAAGGGGGCACCAGATTTCCCAGCATTCTTTAAAAAAAAGACCAGAAATTAAATAAAAAAAAAATAAGTTTTTCAACTGAAAGTAAGGAGCAACATCACAACTTAAAACGAACAGAAAATATTACGTATATCATTGGGTTCACCCCCTAGTCAATGCCTCCCTCTTTAAGCCAAAGATGTTTTAGTACTTCCATAAGAGCTATTTATTCTAATTAACGGCCTTTGTGATTAAGGGTCATTTTTAGAGAACAAAATTCGAAATTTAGCTTAAAGAGCAAGGTATTGACTAGGGGGCGAATTCCCTAACATACGTATTAAGAATGTGTGAATATAGAAGTTCGTTACGTAAGTTAATTCGTAAGTTACGTATATTTATTGCTAATAAAAACGTTCGTAAATAAAATTAAACAAGTTTCGAGAAAGACATTTATTCTAATAAAAGTAAAATTAATATGAAAATTTTGTTGTAATTATTCATGTACGGTGAGCCAAAATCAAAACCTGTATTAATTCAAAAACGTTCAGAAATTAAAAAAAAAAAACACGTTTTTTAACTGAAAGTAAGGAACGACATTAAAACTTAAAACGAACAGAAATTATTCCGTATATGAAAGGGGCTGTCCCCTCCTCAACGCCTCGCTCTTTACGCTGAAGTTTGAATTTCTCCCAACTCTATTTTTTAAACAATAAAAAAATTTAGCGTAAAGAGCGAGGCGTTGAGGAGGGGACAAGCCCTTTCATATACAGAATAATTTCTGTATTGGTATTTCTGTATAGTATTGGTTTTGTTTTATTGGAAAGCACATTTAGCACAAGAAAAGTAAAATTAATATGCAAATTTTGTTTTACTTATTCAGTGACGGTAAGCCAAAATAAAAGCTGCATTAACTAAAAAACGATCAGAAATTAAATTAAAAAAAAACAAGTTTTTTTTAACTGAAAGTAAGGAGCGACATTAAAACTTAAACGAACATAAATTATTCCGTATATGAAAGGGGCTGTCCCCTCGTTAACGGCTCGCTCTTACACTAAAGTTTTTATTGTCTTAAAAAGTAGAGTTTTTACAAAGAGTCAAACTTTTGCGTAAAGCGCGAGGCGTTGAGGAGGGGACAGCTCCTTTCGTATACGTAATAATTTCTGTTCGTTTTAAGTTTTAATGTCGCTCCTTACTTTCAGTTAAAAAAACTTGTTTTTTTTTATTTTAAAACTGAAGACCAAAGGTATTTGATAACTCAGACACTTCTCAGTTATTAACGTAAAAGCGAAAATTTGATCGACACATCTTCTACCTTTTCTAAAACCACACTGTTCTTCTCTTATTATTGTTATTATTTATTCTCCTATTATTACTCTTATTTATTAAATGATCGTAGCATCAAAAATGATTAAGTTATGTTTAACTCTATTGAATTTCTTCGGAAAGATTGAAAGTTTTGAGTAAGCTTTTTTTAGTCTTCCTGAAAATATTCCCGGAAGGAAATGAAGACAGACGACCAAAAGCTCCAAATTTATCGATTGCAAAAATTGTTCAGTTCGACATCTCTTTAATATAACTTTTGTCTGTGATATAGGGTTATTGGAAAACGTCTAGGGCTGTATAAAATATGTATGGAGAAGTTTGTAGTCTGGTTCAATCTTAATTATTGTTTCATAATAAGAATATTTATCACTAGTTTCCAAAAAGAAACCTTTGGATTCTTTATTTTTAGTTTACATTTTTGAGGGATGCTTAATCTGTGGATGAATCGGAAGAGAAACAAAATTATAGCGTGTATTTTTTTTCAAAAATTTATGTGTTTTTGGACTTCAAAAGAAAGTAAAACAATAAAGCTTAAGAACCAAAATTTAAAACAATTTTTGAAGGATTTAATCTTGAATAATTTTAAAAATAACCGTATTAATGCATAGCCTAGGTTTTATTTGTTTAATGATATTTATTTGTTTTGAATTCTTATTTGATAAAAATATGTCTTGGGTTGTATTTTTACATAAGTTTAATCATTCAATCATTCGTTTTTTCGGGTTTAGTGCCAATTAATGGCACTGTTTGTCTATTCCGTGCCACTAATGTTTATTTCAGTTTCGATTTCATCACTCTTGTAACTTAATTTTGACTTATTTAGCGGGCTAGAAGTCTTTGCGGAATTAGTACCGTGTGTTCATTCTGTATTTAATTAATGACGAATAAATCTTGTCATATTGTTTAGTTGATTTCTGCTCGTTATAAGCATCCACTTCGCTCTTAAATTTGACTTACAATTACAACACACATGAAGGTATGAGAGGGTGGGCAGTCCCACTTTTATCTGTTGTGCTTTTCGCTAGTTTTAGGGTTGACTTTGTTATTCCCTCTAATTTCTGTTCGTTTTAAGCTTGATTTCTTCGCTCGTTTTAAGCTCCTTTACCGCTCATACTTTTGACTATCGATTAAACTTCGTCATCGCTATAAAAAAAAGGTAAATCTCTCTTTTTACTTTTATTTTATTAAACATTTCGAGTTTCTGGAAAAATTCATGGAGTTATGGACTGAAAACGCCGTTTGTAAATTTTATTAGTTTTCTCCTGAGAGACATCTTCTGATATTTCCTCCTCCGCCCCCCCCCTCCCATGAAAAATCAGCTGTTTGAATTAGGATTCAAAGCTTTCGTGTCTTTTTATTGTAAAAATAGTGCGAGATAGCTCTTTAAAGCTAAAATTTTCAGAGTAAAGTTCTAAACCCTGGTTTTATTGGGTGTTTTACAGCAAAACGCGAAGTGAGTCAGCCGAGTGAAAAACCATTTTTTGTCTTTTTTATGCTATTTGAAAAAAAGGGGTACTTATATGATATAGCCCCGACCACTCAAGTTGTTCATCCATAGACACATTGTAGAACCGTTTTTTTTTTTTTTAGTTTCTTTCAGCTTAGCATGAGAAAGAAAAAGAGAAGTGACAGAATAGATGGGAAATATATAATTTGGAATATATATTTTCACATTAAGGGGGGGTAAAGTGTTTGGACTGTATAAAGTTAGAAAACAATTCTTACTTCATAATATGATAATAATTGTACCTAACACAATAGGTATGCAGACCCGCTATACTTTACCCCCACCCCCTAATATGCAAATATATAGCCCAAATTTGTTTCTAAAGTATTATATTTTTATCATAGTTAGGTATATTTCATTAGGATTGAGCGTCAGAGAAACGGATTTTACTTATATGAAGGATATTAGGTCGGGGTACCAAAATAACGGGGTATCATACAAGTACAAAAAAAGCTATTTTTCTTGACTTTATTAGTTGATTAGCTGTCCATTGTGCCTATAAAACGTCAAATAAAAGCGTGTCTTAATTGTAAGCCTTCTGTAGTATTTACACCAGGAAAGAACCTTGGGATGGAAGCCACCCAGATAAAGGGTCATTTCTGCTTCACTTAGTCTAAGGTGCAATCTTAAATTTTAACATGGTTTAAAAATTAGACCATGTTAAAGTTGTTGTTATCCGTATCGTATACAATTCCGGTTCCGGTTCACTCACCATCAAAAAAAGAAGAAGAAAAATGTATTGAAATTTGTTGTTTTTTTTTGCTTAGAAGGAAAATGGGACTGTCACTGCCGGCAATGCGTCAACCTTAAATGACGGAGCAGCAGCTGTTGTGTTGTCATCTGCTGGAGCTGCTGAGAGACTAGGGGTCGAGCCATTGGCTAGGATCATTGGATTTTGCGATGCAGCCACCTTCCCTATTGACTTCCCGTTGGCTCCTATCTACAGCACAGAAAAAGTACGTTTCAAATTCCTTTTCAAAAATAAATTGAAAATTTCCTAAGGGAGGGAAATACCTTATCCCGTCCTTTGTGACTATTCCCTCTTTATTAGTCCTTTTTCCTTCTAGTTAATTGTTGTACTAAGTATAGATAACTCCTCTTCGTTTATGCCTCTCTTCTTTATTCTATTTTTAGGTTTTTTTTTATTACGTTGAAGCTATTCCTCATATTTTGGTTTCTTTATCTTTTATTTATCTTATTAAAAGAGCAATGATTATATTGGTGTATATATGTGAAATTAATTTAAAAAACCTGTTCCACAAAACAAGTTTTTCAAAGAAAAGTAAGGAGCTCTATTAAGCCAAGATTGAGCAGAAATAAAGTCAAATAATCCTCCAAGCGTAAAACTACCACAAATCACTATCAATAAATAAATGGAACTCAAAACGAGCAAAAATTAACATGAGCAGGGCTAATAGGCCTTCTCAAGACCAGAACATAATTTGCACTTTACTAAAAAAAATGACTACAAATGAAAAAAAAAGAAAAATTTTAAACAAGAAAAACAGATTTCAATTTATATACTGTGAGGAGGCGAGTTGAATCATTATTGACATTCAGTGCATGGAAGTGTTTATTTAATATATTTCAATTTATATACTGTGAGGAGGCGAGTTGAATCATTATTGACATTCAGTGCATGGAAGTGTTTATTTTATATATTTCAATTTATATACTGTGAGGAGGCGAGTTGAATCATTATTGACATTCAGTGCATGGAAGTGTTTATTTAGTATATTTCAATTTATATACCGTGAGGAGGCGAGTTGAATCATTATTGACAGTCAGTGCATGTAAGTGTTTATTTAATATATTTCAATTTATATACTGTGAGGAGGCGAGTTGAATCATTATTGACATTCAGTGCATGGAAGTGTTTATTTAATATATTTGAATTTATATACTGTGAGGAGGCGAGTTGAATCATTATTGACATTCAGTGCATGGAAGTGTTTATTTAATATATTTCAATTTATATACTGTGAGGAGGCGAGTTGAATCATTATTGACATTCAGTGCATGGAAGTGTTTATTTAATATATTTCAATTTATATACTGTGAGGAGGCGAGTTGAATCATTATTGACATTCAGTGCATGGAAGTGTTTATTTAATATATTTCAATTTATATACTGTGAGGAGGCGAGTTGAATCATTATTCACATTCAGTGCATGGAAGTGTTTATTTAATATATTTCAATTTATATACTGTGAGGAGGCGAGTTGAATCATTATTGACATTCAGTGCATGGAAGTGTTTATTTAATATGTGAGTTTTGTTTCTTATTTATTTATATTTTTTCTTTTGTTTTTTTTCTTTCTCTTTATGTGTTTAGTATGTTTTATTTTGATGTAAGTTAAGTTTTTTTAAAAAGAAAATTTTTTTTTTGTTTCATTTTATATTTTTTTTTCCGTTGTGAAAGGCTCCCGGGCGTGGGGCCGAAATATTCGGAGTATTTGTGTATAATTAATTGTTTTGTATTTCACTGCTTTATAGAAATTTAAAACCCGTTTTTCTTGTTTAAAATTTTTCTTTTTTTTTAAATGGAAAAGCAGTGTGGTCTAAGAAATTATTGACTACAAATGACCGTGGATTGTCAGATTAATTGACATGTACTAATATTTATTCCTTAAAGTTTTGACAATTTTTTATTTATGAAAGTAATAAAGGTGGAAACACTTAAAACGTATTTTGTTTTCAGTAAAGCGCAAATTATTTTCTGGTCTGGAGAAGGCATGGGGGTTATCAGCCGTACTCACGTTAATTTTTGCTTGTTAAAGTTTCATTTATTTATTGATACTGATTTGTGGTAGTTTTACGCTTGGAAGATTATTCGACTTTATTTCTGCTCATTCTTGACGTTGGGTAATGAAAATATTGATCACGGGAGCAGCTTCACTTACCTCGGTAGTATTATTAGTAAAGATGATAGGAGCAGTGAAGATGTTAAAAGTAGAATAGCCAAGGCTCAGTTGTTTTTTCACAGTTAAAAAAAGTTTGGAAGAATAGGAATATAAGTCTCAAACCAAGATTAGAATATTAGAAGCTACAGTGATGACAGTAGTCAGATATGGCTCTGAAGCATGGGCGCACCGGAAAGCGGATGAAGGTTTGCTAGATGTTTTCCAGAGAAATTGCTTAAGGATTATTCTGGGTACCTGGCTGACTAACTGTATTTCAAACAATAGGCTTTACGAAAAGTGTGGTTCAATACCGCTCTCTAGGGCTATAACGAAATAAAGGTTGAGGTGGCTGCGGCACGTTGTTCGGATGAAGGATGACATATTGTCGAAGATTGTTCTTTTCACCCAACCGTCTAGGGCTAAACGGAAAGCAGATCGTCCTCGTCTGGGGTGGGAGGACGTCCTAAAGAAAGATTTAAAGGAAATGGGAACTTCGTGGGAGGGTATAAAAAGGGAAACTTTGAATAGATTGGGATGGAGGAGGAGCGTGCGTAGCTGTGTTGACCTCAGGTGGCTTGGTGTTGCGGTGATATGTTAGTAGTAGTAGTAGTAGTATTCTTGCCTAAATGAAGCTCTTTACTTTTCTTTGAAAAACATGTTTTGCGGAACAAGTTTTTTTAATTAATTTCTATTCGTTTTTTATTGACATATTCTTTTTCATGGAAAAAATAATATTTTATATCTTTTCATTTTGTTTCTGTAAGAATCCAAAGTATGGGTTGCTATTTGTATTTTGAATTCAAAACGAAGGGAAATTTTAGTTGCACCCTTTTGACAATCCATATACACATAACGTGTTTTTTATTTAGTTCAACACTCCCCTCAACATTCTCTGATAGGCTCACCTGAATACCCTTCGTCTTCTTGGAAAGTAAAGTTCGAACATACATTCCTTTCTCAATAATATATACATTGTGTAAACAATGGACGAATTGCCTAGCTTACATCCGTTGTCCTGAGGACTGTGGGGGGGGGGGGGTGATATCCCCGTAGACATGAGGGGAATAATAGGCTTGCAGGGGGGGGGGCTGATTGCCCTCCATTCAATTTTGACTCCTAAGAAGTTCACTAAAATTTCGGACTTCCAATCAAATGAGCTCCATCTGATCCAAAGTTTATTCAACTACCCGTTCCATAAAATCTTATACGCCCAGGACATAAGCTACCATCCTTGCCAATGGGCTCTGGGGATTTTGTCCATCCTATAGACATTGTTACATGTTTTTAGGACTATTGGTAATGAAATGGCTATGTCACAATATCAGTTGAATGCGTTTCGCGAAAAAAGGATGTCAGGGAGGGGGCTAATTGCTCTCCATCATGTTTGCTTCTTAAAAGGGAACTAGAACTATACATTTCAAATCAAATGAGCCTCTTCTAAAGCTCATACGACCATCCCTTCCATAAAAACCTTATATGCTCCTGGGGCATTACTTACGACCCTTACCGCTAAATTCTGGGGGATTCTGTCCACCCCAAAGGTCTTATTATATGATCTTTGGACTCTTGTTGGATGAATGGCCATCTCAAAATTTTATTTAATGCATTTATGAAAAATACGACGTAGGGGGTGGGGCGGCTGCCCCCGATCACTTTGGCTCTTAAAAAGGGAATTAGAACATCGGATTTCTAATCCAATGAGCCCCCCTCCGGAGTTTATACGTCCACCCTCTCAATAAAAACCTTATATGCCCTAGGGGTTGTTGCCCTCCAATCACTTTTGACTAATAAAAAAAGGCCCTTTCAATTTCCAATCGAGCCCTTTTTGAAGTTCCTATGACAACAAATTGCTATCTCAAAATTTCTATCAAGTGCACTTCGGGAAAATAAGAGGGGGGGGGGGGGTATCCGCCCTTTGATCACTTTGAATTTTAAAAAGGGTACTTGGAATTTTGATTAACAATCCAATGAGCCGCTTTCGAAGTTTAAACAATCACCCTTTCTATATAAACCTGAACAAAATGACTTTCTCGAAATTCTGATTGAATGTGTTAGGGGAAATGGTGGGTGCGGGAGGGGGATTAGTTTCCCTCTAATCACTTTTGACCATTAAAAAGGGCACTAGCTCTTTCAATTTTCAATCGAATGAGCCATTTTTGAAGTTTCTACGACAACTTCAAAACGAAGTGCCCTGGTCTAAAAAACCAAAAGAAAAAAAATAATACTTTGTGCCCACTTCGCTCTTTACATAGGTAGCTCTATTGCGCTGCCTATGATATACGTCTATAATTATATTGTTTCTCGAAAGGGCACTAATTTTGTTCTTCTGAAAATTGGTATATTAACATTTTTTGGTGTGAAAAAACGACTTTCGAAAAATTCGGTAAGAGCCTTAATTTTGGACGAAGAAAAATTCAAGTGAATGTCTTCATATTCGTATCTTATCATTCTTTTTCCTTTATTATTGTTTACAAGGCTGATTTTTGCAATGTATACTGCGTATGTCTCTTATCTGAAGGTTGCGTGTTTATTCTTATAGTAGTTGAATTCCATGGGATTTTTTTTTTTTCATAGTCGAATTTTTCCAATATTTTTCATCAAATGCTGGGAATAGCTAAAATAAATTTTGCTGAAGATGAATGTGTGCCTAATATTTTAAAGAGCACCTAATAATTTCATTTGATTGATGCATAATCAAATAAATCAACACACTGGTTGATGCAAAAAAGGCCTTAACTTTAACTAACTTCTTCTTTCCAGGATAAGCCTAACAATGAAGTGCTCATTTAAATGTTATAAATTAGCCAAATCTTAGCCACAGAAAATAGGAAAAGCGTGGAATACAGTGGTCGTCAGATATAAGAAATTAATATTGAACCTTTGCATAAAGATCCAGACAATGCATTATTTCTTATGTTAATCCCAGAGGGAGTACTTGCCTCAGGCGCAGAAATTTTAGGGGAGTTGAATTTCAAATAAACAATCTAACGGTTATAATCATTTTGCAATTTTTGACATCCCAAACATCCCTACATCCCAAAGTTTTCATTGGGATGTTTTTTCCATAGTCAAATATTCCCAATATTTTTCATCAAATGCTGGGAATAGCTAAAACAAATTTTACTGAAGATGATTTTGTCTGCTTAATATTTTAAGAGTACCTAATAATTGTATTCGATATTTGATAGTGTTGAATAATTCGTCGGTATAAATATGCAAAAAAGGCGTGCCGAATACATTAAACGAATCTAAAGTTCTTAAACCAAAATTGTCTTATTTTATCATCGAGCGAAGCTTGGTCTCCTGGTACTTCATTTAATACCTGGTTAATATTTGTTTTAAGCAGAAATTCAAATAAAGAATTCGTCATTGCAGGGTGTCGCGTACTGCTGATAAAACCCTCTTATTCATACAAGTTTTTTGTGCCCTTTTTGAGTTTCTTTGCAATAAATAATTAAAATACTACCCTGTGCATAAGCATTCCGAAATTCCTGTATTACGTGTTTGTCGCTATACCCTCAAGAAGAGTGCAATTCTGCATTTTTTATGGTATATAATTAAGTTACCATAATTGCGCACGTAATCCTGTGAAAAAAGGGAAAAAAATACGTTTTGTCTTTTTTTTATCAGGGCATCCAAACGAGCAAAGGCGGCCGTCACGGCTAAAGGTCGTATCTAGCATTTTCACACTTAAAAAATAATTGCCAAAAACTATTTTCTAAGAAAAAGTGCTAAAAATGAATTTGTAGGTATTTGCTAAGCTGTTCTCAAAAAGTTGATCAAGAGGGCATTGTAGATGAGGAGGATCAGTATAATTGCACATGCATTGCGCTGCTGTTCCACCCTTTGAGAACAGCTTAGAAAACAGTGATAGGAATCAGCAGGGCATGGCAGATCAGGAGGATCTAAGTTTAGTTGAACATAGATTACGCTCCCGTTCCACCCTTTGGGAACAGCATAGAAAACAGTGTTAGGAATTAGCAGGGCATTGTAGATCAGGAGGATCTAAGTATAGTTGAATATAGATTGCGTTGATGTTTCACCCTTTGAGAACAGCTTAGAAAACAGTGATAGGAATCAGCAGGGCATCGCAGATCAGGAGGATCTAAGTTTAGTTGAACATAGATTACGCTCCCGTTCCACCCTTTGGGAACAGCATAGAAAACAGTGTTAGGAATTAGCAGGGCATTGTAGATCAGGAGGATCTAAGTATAGTTGAATATAGATTGCGTTGCTGTTCCACCTTTTGAGAACAGCTTATAAAACACTGATAGGAATCAGCAAGGCATCGCAGATCAGGAGGATCTAAGTTTAGTTGAACATAGATTACGCTCCCGTTCCACCCTTTGGTAACAGCATAGAAAACAGTGTTAGGAATTAGCAGGGCATTGTAGATCAGGAGGATCTAAGTATAGTTGAATATAGATTGCGTTGCTGTTCCACCTTTTGAGAACAGCTTAGAAAACAGTGATAGGAATCAGCAGGGCATCGCAGATCAGGAGGATCTATGTTTAGTTGAACATAGATTACGCTCCCGTTCCACCCTTTGGGAACAGCATAGAAAACAGTGTTAGGAATTAGCAGGGCATTGTAGATCAGGAGGATCTAAGTATAGTTGAATATAGATTGCGTTGCTGTTCCACCCTTTGAGAACAGCTTAGAAAACAGTGATAGGAATCAGCAGGGCATCGCAGATCAGGAGGATCTAAGTTTAGTTGAACATAGATTATGCTCCCGTTCCACCCTTTGGGAACAGCATAGAAAACAGTGTTAGGAATTAGCAGGGCATTGTAGATCAGGAGGATCTAAGTATAGTTGAATATAGATTGCGTTGCTGTTTCACCTTTTGAGAACAGCTTAGAAAACAGTGATAGGAATCAGCAGGGCATGGCAGATCAGGAGGATCTAAGTTTAGTTGAACATAGATTATGCTCCCGTTCCACCCTTTGGGAACAGCATATAAAACAGTGTTAGGAATCAGCAGGGCATTGTAGATCAGGAGGGTCTAAGTATAGTTGAATATAGATTGCGTTGCTGTTCCACCTTTTGAGAACAGCTTAGAAAACAGTGATAGGGATCAGCAGGGCATCGCAGATCAGGAGGATCTAAGTTTAGTTGAACATAGATTACGCTCCTGTTCCACCCTTTAGGAACAGCATAGAAAACAGTGTTAGGAATTAGCAGGGCATTGTAGATCAGGAGGATATAAGTATAGTTGAATATAGATTTCGCTGCTGTTCCACCCTTTGAAAACAGCTTAGAAAACAGTGTTAGAAATCATTATAGGTTAGGAGGATCTAAGTGTTATTAACATACATGGCACAGCTGTTCCACTCTTTGATAACTGCTTAGAAAACAGTGTTAGGAATCAGCAGGGCATTGTAGATCAGGAGGATTTAAGTGTAGTTGAACATAGATTGTGCTTCTGTTCAGCCCTTTGAGAACAACTTAGAAAACGGTGTTAGGAATCAGTGGGGTTTGTAGACCAGGAGGATCTAAGTATACAACGAGAACGTTTTATAGATAGTATTTAAAGATAATTTAGAGCATTAATATACTTATTATTTTAATTTTTGTGTAATTTTATTAGTATTTTAGCCTTTGAAATGCACAATAGTCGAACAAAAGATGTGGCACAGCGGAGGATAAATGTGCCTGATCAATGATCCATTCATACGTTGCCTTCAAAATGCCAAACAGTAGATGACTAAAAAATTATAATAGATTGAAAAGGGACTAAATGCTTATTAATTTGTTATTTAGTGATACAACTTTTACTTAGACTATTATTTTTTTTTTTTTTTTTTTTTTTTTTTTTTTTGTCTTCAAATTGCAAAGCAGTTGATAACTTAAAATTTGTAATAGATAAAAAAAAAAAAAAAATAGACGAAACAAACCAGGGAATTTATTATTTAGTGAAACAATTTTTAATTAGATTGTTATTTTTTTCAAATTGAAATGGATGCAAAATTCAAAGGACGGAAATTTTTGTAGGTATAAAATAAAGGGCAAAGAATAGGGCATTAGACTTTACAGTCCCTAACAGTGGTGCTCATCTCTTTCATGGCCCTTCAGCCAGGAAGTGCAATAGGGGACTGGGGGCCAGCCATCCTGTGCTTCCGCGCACCCTTCCTATTTACCTTCCCCATATCTCTCCAGGTATCCATTTAGAGCTGGGTCAACTCTGGCTGAGCTTACAGAGTCACGCTACTGATCCCCGTTCCAAGCCTCATGTAAATATACATATACTAATATATAACATATCAGCGATTTTACCGTTTCCTTTGGATTTTGATCAAGTGTAATATTCACAAAAAAGGTGCGACAGAGTGGGAGATAAGTGACGGTTTTCGGGGTCGTTGCAAGGTTGTCAGTATCTAGATTTGGTATTCTTATGCTTTATTGAGAGTACATTGCACACAAATAGGCGGTGACTAATATTTATTTTTTGTGGCTAAAACGAAAGGGCAAATATCTCCTTTTATAATTATACAAAAAGAGCGAAAATAAAAGTTTTGAGTTGAACTAACTAGGTTTCGTTTGGGATAGAGGTATTGAAGCAAAGCCATGTCCAGGGGGATATTGGGTTTGACCCTCCCCTCAAATTTTTGTTCGAATTTTAAAAACGTAACAATAATGCATGTAAAAAAATTGATGTGTTAAAAAAATGTAAAGTTTACTTCTTTAAGTGATTACATTTATTTCGTCAGGTTGCTAAAAACCGTCAGCTCCTGATATGGTAATTCTTAGCTTTTTCCTAGGCTATTTTCTAGAATTTTTATCCAACGCTATTTTTGTGGGGTTTCAGGCTGTTTCTCGATATTTCCTTAACTTTTTTTGGCTAAATACTTTTACTATTAAGTTTAATGGCAATTTTTTTTTTTTTTTTTTTTTTTTTTTTTTTTTTTTTTTACGTGTTCTTAAATTTTCGTCTACTATAGGATAGAGTTCGTTCTTTATTAGATTGTGGTTGATTATGATTGTCTGTTGAATTTCCTGCTAAAGAAATCAACAGACGGGTTTTATGAATAATTTCCCTTAAGAAATTCCAAGTGGAGGTATATGTGGAGGTATATGTGGAGGTTACAATAAACTGTCGTAGACGAAGGATGGAGGGATTTTAACTTAGAATAGTAAATTTAGGGTTGTTACTTAGTTTATCTTTTTTTTAGTTTAAAAGAATGAAAAAGTGTCAAAAGATTCAAGAGGACCAAAGTTTATATGTATACAAAATATAATAAAATACAGTGTAATACTTATGATTGTGCTATGTCTTTTAGCTTTTGAAAAAGTATAATATCCGCAAAGAAGATGTGGCCCAATGGGAGATAAATGAAGCTTTTAGTGTCGTAGTCCTGGCCAATATTAAGGCAATGGATATTGATCCGTCTACTGTTAATCCAAATGGTGGTGCAGTCAGTCTTGGACATCCAATTGGGTAAGTCTAAACTTCGTTTTGCTCCTCCTCTATCCCAATCTATTCAAAGCCTCCCTCTTTGCCCTTGGATATTCTATAGATATTAGGTTAGTTGTGGTAGGTATCTGAGGGTTCATCATTATTTCTTACGAGGAAGTCCCATTATTGCTAAAGCTTGTACAATAAAGAAAGAAAAAGTGTAAGTATACCTACAAACAGGAATGAAAGGATTTCATTACCCAGAAGGGGAGGGGGTCAAAAGGATCGACGTAGGTACAAAACAGCCAACATTTTCTCAAGGTTATCAGTGAAATTTTCCAGAAGATCAAAAGCAAACAATAACACAGCTTAGGCTCAATTAAATTTTTTTTTTAACTTATGCTGAAAGGGGATCCATTATACCAATCCTTTAGAGATAAAACTTCTACCACTTCCTCTTTGAAGATTTTAAGGCTGGTAGTTCGTGAACAATTGAGAACAGGTTTTGGATGACGCTACGTGGAGTTGGTGCGGAAAAAAAGTTCCATTAATATGAGGAGGTTCAAGATGCAGCCACTCTAGCTTCAAATAAACTTAAGATTGTAAGGTTTATGTGGGTACCAGCCCAAATGGGTTCTTTTTTACTAAAGAAGATTTTAAGCAGTGTACTAACTCCTAGAATATCCACCATCTCTAAAAAATTTCCTGTTAGTTCATGACGAAACAAGATAACACATGGATACCGGCTCACAAGCGCAATATTATTGATTTTGCTCCCACTGACCAAATTAAACCCTGTTTAAGTGATGAACTTGACTGTCATGTAGTGATGTAATGGAGTGATGAGCTTGAGCTTGACTATTATGTCAAGCTAATAATGTCAATTATGACTATTAGATATCATTATTATTTTCTGTTTGATATTTTCTGCTGGACGTTCACCGGCAGATACCAGAAAAAGCCGAAATTATATCGTTTTTAATATCGATATTTAGGTTTCGATTATCGATATCGATATTTGGTGCGATATATTGATATTGTTGTCATTAGATATTAGATATGTCAATTATGTCAATATTAAGACTATTATGTATAACTGTCGATAATAGTAAAAAGCCCGTTGAGAACCATATGTCAAACAAAAAAGGACCCATTTAGAGCTGCAGTTCAAAGAAGTCCAAAAATTCAAACATCTAGATCAACTGATGATGTAGTTTTACCACCAGCTGTTAAAGCTGATGACATAACCTCTTTTAATAAAGAAATAATTTGCGACACTACCATTACTAAAAAGGCAGTATTGGTGAGAGAAAGTTTGAATGCGGACGATTCCGCGTGCACAAATTTTTTTAGCACACTTTCATTTGACCAATTCTGCTTTTATGTTTCGATTCAGAATATTATGTCAAAGTCATTGATTTACTCTTCACTTTATATATTCGTACGATAGTATCTTTAGAATGACAATTAATGCAAAAAATTATATAAAATTTGTGATAAATAATTTCGTTCCAAGTTAATCTCATCAAGTCCGAAATGAAATGAACTTAAACGTATTCACCATATTGAAAAATATTAATAAACAGTAAAAAAAAATCCTGCACCTATTGTCCGCTAAACGACTGATAAATTTAAAGCCAGTGAAATATCTAGTTTCAGAATTTTATCTAACACTAAATTTTAGACGCTAAACACTTTAATTTTAAACCAACAGACTTGGTTTCTGAGCAGGGTTTCCACCACAGTCAGTTCCTAAAGGGCTATAATTGCCCAAATTTGCGTTCTACACAGCGATTTTCGGTGTCACAGTCGAAAATTTTTTGTTACATATATTGAAATAGTGTTAAAATAGCACTAATATAAAACTTTAGTACTTCTGGTGGCATAAGAAAAGCGTTACACATGATGAAATGATGCGAAAATAGCACTTTCGTGCTACAAGTGGCAACCCTGCTTCTGAGTCTCTCATATAAACATAAGTGCAAGTTCTTTTTCCTAATATGTCAGGTGGTAGAATTATTGGGTACTTAGTCCACTCCTTACAACCTGGACAAATTATCATTGCTGGAATGTGTGACATTTTTGTCCCTTTGTTGTGTCGTGTTTTGAACGAAACCAAAATTTTCATTCTATTTTTCTTTTTGTGTCTGGGTCCCGTCAGCCCCTGAACTTAAGGACATAATTTTCAAATCAATCGGTGAATCGAAAAAAAGTTTTTGGGCCCCCATTTGGGGGGAGGGGGCGTGCGCCGAAATGATTTGCTCGCACATTATTTCTTTTGGCAAAAGGACTTATGGTGTTAACTTCCAAACTTACGTGGAACAATACATTCTTGGCCTGTTTTCGTATGAGCATAGGTTCAAGTCTCATATAAGTATAAACGTGATTTGTTTTTATTTTTCTAGTATGTCGGGTGCACGAATTGTTGGGCACTTAGTCCACTCCCTACAACCTGGACAAATTGGAATCGCTGGAATCTGTAATGGTGGAGGTGGAGCATCTTCAATTGCCATTCAAAAGCTTTAAATTTCAATCTGAACCTTCGCGAAACCAGTGATTAATTCTTTGATTAAAATACAGGAGTGGAATTTCTATAAGCTTTGTTGTGTAAAGTTAATAAATTAGTTTATATTTCATTTAGTCTTCGGTTGTATTGTAAGGAAAGCGCCAACGTCTTGCAGAAATTTCAGGCAATTTAGTTATGCCAAGATCATAGCATAAATATTATACAGTATGGGAAATTCCTATGCTTTCGATGAGATATTTTTGGAACACATCAGGCGTACATCTTTCGTCATGACTCCGTCTTCGTGCGTGCGCAATGACAAATCTTTTGCACACTGCGATGGGAATATAGGAGACCAGTTGAAGCTATTGTTGTGACGTTTTTGGAAACTTCCCAAACCGCGTGCTGTAATGTGTTCCATTTCTGCACTAAATTTTCCATATTGTATAATATTTATGCTGTGGTCTAGATACAGTTTTTTACAATCAGATGTGGCTCTGTAAATAGACTTTCGAGTATTGTAAGAGTTCCTACTACTACTCTCTGCAGCACCAAGTCGCTTGAGGTCAATGCAGCTACACATGCTCCTCCTCCATCTTAATCTACAACCTGTAAATTCAACAGTTATAATTGCTCGCAAAGAAAACAAAACGGTCCTAGAGAAACAAAACAACACTAATGGCTGTCCTAAAATTCTAGCTATTTCCCCTACCTATATTAGAACTGATTAAGTTTAAATAAATATCTACGGTGCAAGTGCCGCGAGGCTACCAATTCGCTGTTTCGTCTCTTGTGCATTTACGTGGACGTAAGTAGGATCAACCATTAGGAGGTATAGTGGTATAGGGGGGTATGGAAGATTTATCTAAATAAAAAGAGAATCCAGTTCCTACAAGTGTTGTGCTCAAATTATCTTTAAGGAGGGGCGATCCTCCGATCAATCTAAGGAAAGATCCTCCTTCCCCTATTTACTGGTATGTTCACATATACTTGTATTCAGTTGTTGTTTCCTTTTATCGAGGCGAGTTTTAAAAAATCATTTCAAGTGAAGCAACATGCTTGGTCGGTTTGTTTGGATGCTAAGGGACACAAATTTGACAATAATCATTCTTATATATTTTTTTTTTTTTTTATGATAGAGAGGGGTGTCTAAGCAGGGGAAACCTATGAGGTAAACCTTTTTGGGGGATAGCCGTGAGAAATTTACCATCAAAAACAGTTGTTTATCTGTTGGTTATCGCCGGGTTCCAAGTCACTGGAAAGTGCTAAATTTAAATTGTAGTAGTTATTGCTAAAAATTTATGGAAATTGATTCTCTCTTTTAAATCCTAGATGGGACTAGTCTATTTCAGATTCGTTCTTCAAGCTCTTCAAGTTCGTCTTTGCCAGAGCATGAAATTCGAACTGGAAGTTGGGAAACCTCATAGATTTCAGAAAGAGGAATGAATCATAAAAGTCGAAGTTAGTTTATATAAAACGCCTACAACAACGAAAACATGAAATTAGCATTTCCCCCTGTGGGCTCCATGGCCCTAAAACAGGAAAAAAGGAAAGAGAAGAATGTAAAAAATTAAACAACAAAAAAGACTGAAGCCAATTTTCACCATTAATCAACTCTAATCAGAAGATACGGGGCTTCACAGACCCTGACAAAAAAAATCAAGAGAAGAAAGGAAAGTGGAAACTCAGTAAATTTGACTGAAAAGTAGGCATCCCATATGGTTGTACAATAAGAAATATATAATTGGATCATGATGAGCTAAAGAAGCTGTAGGATAGATCCGGGAATGTGTGCACTGGCTTACGTAAGATCCCCAGATTCCTGCAATCTTATCTTCTGTTTCATTAATGCGGAATTAAAATTGTCAAGTAGTTGAATCAGTTTAGCATTTCTTCATGTGTGTAGAAATTGGCCTCATTTGTTTTCTTAATTCTCTAGTCACATACCCGATGAGAAAAGGTTATAGACACAATTTTTGTTGTCGAAAAACAAAACGCATTTTGTGCATACCTATCGGGCGATTTCGAGCGCAAATTATTAAACTTTGTTTTAGTCCCTCTACCTCACGAGATGGTATGTTCTACACTCGTGGTTTGTGCAGTATGGTCACAAAAAACAACGCATTTTGTGCATAACTATTGGCCAATTTCGATCGCAAATTATTAAACTTCGTTTTAGTCCCTCTACCTCACGAGATTGGTATGTTCAACACTCGTGGCTCGTACAGTATGGTGACAAAAAAAAAACAACGCATTTTGTGCATAACTATTGGGCAATTTCGATCGCAAATTATTAAACTTCGTTTTAGTCCCTCTACCTCATGAGATTGGTATGTTTCATACTCGTGGTTCGTACAGTATGGTCACAAAAAAAAACAACGCATTTTGTGCATAACTATTGGGCAATTTCGATCGCAAATTATTAAACTTCGTTTTAGTCCCTCTACCTCACGAGATTGGTATGTTCAACACTCGTGGTTCGTACAGTATGGTCACAAATAAAAACAACGCATTTTGTGCATAACTATTGGCCAATTTCGATTCCAAATTATTGAACTTCGTTTTAGTCCCTCTACCTCACGAGATTGGTATGTTCAACACTCGTGGTTCGTACAGTATGGTCACAAAAAAACAACGTATTTTGTGCATAACTATTGGGCCATTTCGATCGCAATTATTAAGCTTCGTTTTAGTCCCTCTACCTCACGAGAGTGGTATGTTCAACACTCGTGGTTCGTACAGTATGGTCACAAAAAAAAACGCATTTTGTGCATAACTATTAGGCCAGTAAAAGTACGGTTTGACCGGGCAAAATTGCAACAAAAGGTTTTTTTACGCCAAAATGTTCAGAAAAAATCGCTGAACAACATATCCAAAATCCGCTAAAATCGCCCTCCAGGAAAACCTTCTGGGGCTGCATAAAAGGGGGTGGAAGGGGGCGAAAAATTAGGTATTTACATTTTTGACAGTTAGGAAGCTTTTTTTACACTAAAATGTTCGGAAAAAATCGTTGAACAACATCAAGGAGGTGAAAAATTAGGTATTTACATTTTTGACATTTAGGAAGCTTTTTTTACACTAAAATGTTCAGAACAAAATGGCTGAACAACATATCCAAAATCCGCTAAAATCGCCCGCCGGGAAAACTTTCTGGGGCTGCATAAAAGGGGGTGGAAGGGGGCGAAAAATTAGGTATTTACATTTTTGACAGTTAGGAAGCTTTTTTTACACTAAAATGTTCGGAAAAAATCGCTGAACAACATTTCCAAAATCCGCTAAAATCGCCCGCCGGGAAAACTCTGGGGCTGCTTAAAGGGGGTGGAAGGGGGCGAAAAAATAGCTTTTTAATTTTTTTAATTTGGGAAGCTTTGTTTACACTAAAATGTTCAGAAAAAAATTGCAGAACAACATATCCAAAATCCGCTAAAATTGCCCCCGGGAAAACCTTCTGGGGCTGCTTATAGGGGGTGAAAAATCCTTTTTTTCGATTTTTTTATTTCGGTACGTTCGGAGACTCGATTCTGGTATAAATCAACTCGCTGAAACGGAAAAAGATATCACTTTTATTGTAACACTTCTCTAACTTATATTAAACTACAAAAAATTAGATTTTAATAACTCCATTGCCAAAATAAAGGAAGTAGCTTTTCTTCCGAAGTTTTTCAGAAAGATCAGATCAATGGACGCCTGAAATACTTCGACCAGCCTGCGTAAAGCAATACAGGAAAATCTCGAACTTAAAGGAGCAGAGAAGTACCTCACTCTTTTTTGCTTCGCTAGTGGTCGGGAACCTGGTTATCTGATGAGAATCAAACTTGAGAAAACTAGACTTTAGAAAAAGAGAGACTAAGCATAGACGCATAGAAACTTGAATATTCTAGTCTATACGGCTCATTAAAGACTAGGTACAGTTAGGTTTCGAAAACACATGCTGCACAGCGCACACAGCAGGATCGCCATCAATCTTCAAAAGTACCTGACTGTTATATCAGCTAGTTTGGCAGACACATTATTATGAGTAAGTGGACTTGATAGGCTTGATATATTGCCTCATCCGTAGGAAGCTAAGCCATAGCTTAGGTCAATCAATATTGAAACAGAAGTTATTATTCGAGGAAGGAGGGGATTGAACCTCCTTCTCAATTATTTTGAGATCAGAGCCATCTGTTGGTGCCTTGAAAAACGTCCACGGTGCAGATCAGTGGCGGATGAAGAGAGATATTGATGACATGGAGGCGGTCCTAGACTTTTTGCGAACCCTGATTACGTTCAGAGAACACGGAGGGCTCCTTCACATCGTTACCGGTATAACTGCATCAGCTGATTTAGATGCAGACACCGCGAAAGAAGTTGGAGCCCGAATTCTAGACGAAATGACTGGGAAGGCAGCTGATTCATTTTCGTTCCGGAAGAAAGACAAGGCTGTTACAATGGCATCCAAATCAGCTGTTAACATTGATGGTGAACCGGTTCATGTAGATCAAGGGCTTCTGTTCCAGCGCTTAGCTACGGCGGCGAACAGGGAAGAATTCGATCTTCGAGACCTTTTGTCGTATGAGCTTTGTACGTATCCCCCATCCTTTTTTGGATCCTATGAAGTTCTGCGTCCTGCCGACAAACCATCTCTGTCAAACGCAATTCGAAAGGCGTCAGGGGACCATTCGGATGAGTGCTTAGACTCGTGCCACTTTGTCGTTGATGGAGGCTGGCTGCTCCAGAAATTGACTTGGCAGCCTAACTCTACATTTGACTTCATTTGCGAAAGTTACGTCAAGTATGTCACCACTAGATTTGGAAAAGCTTCGGTAGTTTCTTATGTATATGACAATGGTCCTTCGACGAAAGGTATGGCTCACCTCAAACGTTCCAGGGGTAAACAGTGCCCAGTGGTAGAATTCACTAGTGAAACAAAGTTAACAAGAAAGAAAGAAGAGTTCTTGCAAAACTGCACAAACAAGCAGCGGATAATTCTAGCGATAGGAGAAAAATTGTCCTCAGCAGGTTGTTTGGTACAACATGCCTCTGCTGACGCAGATGTCCTGATTGCAACCACAGCCATTCATAATGCAAGAACTCAGTTGACGTGTCTCATCGGCAACGACACTGACCTTATCCGTCTCCTCTATCATGTCACTGCCACCCACTAAGGCCTGTATTTCAGATCCAAGGTGAAAGCTTCAAACGAACATAAGCTATGGAATATTTGCTCCATCAAAAAAAAAACTAAGGGACATGTGTGGTGCAATTCTATTTCTGCACGCGTTCCTAGGCTGTGACACCACTTCGAGATTACAAGGAATTGGTAAATCAGTCGGACTGTCATCGTACTGGTCCGATCCGTCTTTCCGTGAGGCCGCTAAGGTCTTTATGGACTCGAAGGCTACGAAAGACGAGCTCATTGTAGCTGGTGAACAAGTTCTTTTAAGAATTTATAAAGCAAAGCCCGGAGAAACTCTCGTGTCCTTGAGACATCGTCTGTTCTTGGCCAAGCTCGCTTCCTCTTCCGCATTTGTCTGCCCTGATCGGATGCCTCCCACACCCTCAGCTGCGAAGTTCCATTCTTTTCGCGTGTGTTTGCAGGTAATGGAATGGAAAAGCGAGGGTGCTGCGATTAAACCGGAAAACTGGAGATGGCGACTCTCTGCTGATAATTACATCCCAGTAATGACGGAGAAGAATCCAGCTCCCCAAAGTCTTCTTCAAATTATCCACTGCAAATGCAAATCAGGTTGCGATACGGCCAGATGCACTTGCCGTAAGAAGGACATGCCCTGCACACTTGCTTGCGGAGAGTGCATGGGAACAAGCTGTAATAACTTTGAACCAACATCTCTAGAAGAAGAAGAATTTTTGTTTTTTGCAATAACGGTGTTTGTGCTCTTTTGTAGTGCTCACTAATGAAATTATGATTCTCAATATTATGTGATCTAAAAATATTGATTATCAAAACTGTGATTTATATATAGACGTGTTAATGTTTTTGTTTTCCAACTGTAAAAGAAGCCGACAATAAGAATGATTTTTCAAGTTTCTATTCGTCTATGCCTATAGTTCCCCTTTTTCTGCAGTCTGGTCTTCACACGGTTGATTCTCATCGGATAACCAGGGTTTCAACGATTAGCGAAGCAACAAAGAGTGGGGTACTTCTCTGCCCCTTTAAATTGCCGTTCGAGATTTTCCTGTGTTGCTGTTTGAAGTATTTCAGGCTTCCATTGATCTGATCTTTCTAACACTTCGGAAGAAAAGCTATTTCTTTTATTTTTGCGATGGATTTATTAAAATCTTATTTATAGTTTAATATAAGTTACAGACGTGTTACAATAAAAGTAACATCATTTTCAGTTTCAGCGAGTTGATTTATAACAGAATTGAGTCTCCAAACGTACCGAAATAACAAAAATCGAAAAAAGGATTTTTCACCACTTTCACCCCCCTTTAAGCAGCCCCAGAAGGGTAATTTTAGCGGATTTTGAATATGTTGTTCTGCGATTTTTTCTGAACATTTTAGTGTAAACAAAGCTTCCCAAATGTCAAAAATGAAAAAAAGACTATTTTTTCGCCCCCTTCCATCCCCTTTAAGCAGCGCCAGAGGGTTTTCCCGGCGGGCGATTTTATCAGATTTTGGATATGTTGTTCTGTGATTTTTTCTGAACATTTTAGTGTAAACAAAGCTTCCCAAATGACAAAAATGAAATAACCTATTTTTTCGCCCCCTTCCACCCCCTTTAAGCAGCCCAGAGGGTTTTCCCGGTAGGTGATTTTAGTGGATTTTGGATATGTTGTTCAGCAATTTTTTTGGAACATTCTAGCGTAAAAAAAGCTTCCTAAATGGTAAAAATGTAAATACCTAATTTTTCGCCCCCTTCCACCCCTTTTAAGCAGCGACAGAAGGTTTTCCCGGCGGGCGATTTTAGCGGATTTTGGATATATTGTTCAGCGATTTTTTCTGAACATTTTGGTGTAAAAAAACCTTTTGTTGCAATTTTGTCCGGGTCGACCCACTTTTCTCCGTACTTTTACTGGACTATATTGGGCAATTTCGATCGCAAATTATTAAACTTCGTTTTAGTCCTTCTACCTCACGAGATTGGTATGTTCAACGCTCGTGGTTCGTACAGTATGGTAAAAAAACAACACATTTTGTGCATAACTATTGGACAATTTCGATCGCAAATTATTAAACTTCGTTTGAGACCACACTGCCTTTCCATGAAGATAAAAATAGGGATAAAATCCTTTTTAATAGACAGTGTATAATAAATTTTACAAAAAATACCAGATATTTTGGTCACATATACAGTGACCGTCATCAGTAGTAAAACTGATGACAGTAGTAGTGACGGTCACTGTATATGTGACCGAAATATCTGGCAGTTTTTGTGAAATTTATTATACACTGTCTATTAAAAAGGATTTTATCCCTATTTTGAACTTTTATTTTATCGTCCCTCTACCTCACGCGATTGGTACGTTCAACACTCGTGGTTGTATAAATTAATTTAAAAAAACTTTTTCCCCTAGTAAGTTTTTCAAAAAAAAGTAAAGAACTCCATTAAACCAAAAATGTACAAAAATTGAATCAAATTATTTACCAAGCATAAAACTACCACAAATCAGTATCAATGAATAACTATAACCTGAAACAGACAGAAATAAAAAAAAGGCAAACTCAAAACAAGCAGAAATTAACATGAGTAGGGTTCTAAACCCCATGCGTTCTAAAAGCTAGAATATAGTTTGTATTTTACTGAAAAAAAATTCAAATTAATTTAGTGAAAAAAATGTGTATGGTCTGTTTAATGAACAAAATAGAGTCAAATATTCTACCATGCATACAGCTACCACAAATCAGTATCAACAAAAAAATGAAACCCAAAACAAACAGAAATTAAAATATGTCAAACTCGAAACGAGCAGAAATTAATCTGAGTAGGGTTCTAAACCCTATGCTTTCTAAAAACTAGAATATAATTTTGTACTTTATTCAAAATTTTTTTAATGTTTTCACTTTTATAACCTTAAGAAATCAAAATTTAATAAAGATTTTATCAGTATCAATAAATAAACATAACCCGAAACAAATCCGAAAATTAATTTAAAATATTAGGAAGATCTAAATGGGCTGTGCCTACATAGACAATAATAAGAAATAAAATTAGGAATCAATATATCACGAGACTAATTAACTTGTGAGACAAGGGAGGCTGCGCCCCACTTAAAATTGGCAAATTAAAACGCATCAATTTTTCGCGAAGACTGGTAGTTACTTTGGTAAAAGAATTTTCATTTAGACTGAAGAAGTATTTTGACGTTAATTAAACCTTGAAATAATGGCGGAAAAACGGAAGATTCACATAAGGTCAGAAAAGGGACAAGAGCTGAAAGAATTGGATATGAATTCGAAAAAAACTGCCGCGGTAAACCAAAAATCGCACTCAGACCCACAATTGTATGCGACTCCCGCTGGAAGTACCCTAAGAAAAACACTATCAGATGAACCATATTTCACTCAGGGGTGAAATAGACAATTCTGACAAGTGTGAAGGGGGAAACTTTAAAACAAAATCATTAATAAGGCGACTTCCCGTACGAACCGTCGAAGGAGAAAAGCATTTACGGCAGATTCAGAAAGAATTATTCCCAGATAAAGAAACCCAGATAAAAGAAACAAATATGGGAGTAGAAAGAATACAATCGGGAAGGAGGAAACCCGGTAATATGGAAGAACATGAAATAGAAACAGTGGCGATAATACATGAAGAAAAATCGTTATATGAAAATACGAGTAAAACAAAACCAACTCACCCTTCAGATGCAGTGCAAAATGTAGGGGAGTTGCGGGTAAGAGAAAATAGAATTATAAGACGAACAGACTCAGAAACCGAATTAAAAGGATATAACGACATAGAGAATCAGAGTAGGCCGAATAGCAGGAGTAGTAGAAGCTGAATTTTCAGTAGGGACTCACAAAAAATACTCAGGTAGATATAACACAACAACTATAAAATTTCATGAAGGAAGAAAGAATAGCCAGAGAGAAAAAGGAAGAGGCTGATAGAATAGCTAGAGAAAGAAGGAAGAGGATGTTAGAATAGCCAGAGAAAGAAAGGAAGAGGCTGATAGCAAAGCCAGAGAACGCAAGGAAGAGGCAGATAGATAGGAAAAAAAACACATAATGGAAATGATTGCCGGGAGAAATTCCCAAGAGCCTCAGAAATTGTCTACAGTAGAGGTAATGCAGGCAATAAACCTTCAACCATTGAAAGAAAATGAAGATTTACATTTATAAATATACCATTTTGAAAAAATGGCGAAGTTAAGCGGATAACCAAGAGCAAAATGAGTAACAGCAATACAGTCCCTGCTTATCCATAAAGGGCAAACTGCTTTTAAAATGTTTGTAATACACTGCTCAAAAGACTTTCAAGGATTGAAGCAACGCATTCATGATAAATTTGAACCCTTCCCCCGAACACTTTCAACGGAGGTTAAGGAGCGACATAAAACGAGACATAGAAAGTTGTATAGAATCCAGATACAAACTAAAAGATATGTGTTTAAAATGGCTTGAGTTAGAAAATAATAGAATGTTAGAAGACCCGGAAGAGATTAAGAAAAAAATTTACGGAAGTGATAGATAAAACATTAATAGAAAAATTTTTAGAAAATACCCACAGAGAATTGAAAATATATTTGAAAGAAAAGAACCCAAAAACAAGCGAAGAAATGGCAGAAATTGCAAATAGATGGATCGAAATAAGAGAGGAAGTTGAGGAGACAGAGATATTTTAATATAGAGAGTATAACAAAAATAGGCACTATGACACAGCGCAAGGAGAATTAACTTGCTATAATTGTGGTGCTACGGGGCAGTTTGCAAGAAACTGCCCCAGGAAATATGACCAAAAACCACATAAAACGACAGCCTGGGCCATCACCCATAAAAAGGGACAAAATTACGCATTTGCAGAGTCGCATAAAATATACTGGATATTGAACGGGGAATTAGTTGAAATGGCAATTGATTCTTGCAGTGATCAAACTTATGTACAAACTGACCTAATTAATAGAACGGAGATAGACCATAAAAATAAGATTACAACATTATGTTATTAAGGAGACAAGCACTTATGCCCGTCTGCTTGGGTAAGAATATAAGTTGCAAAGAACGACGGTACAATCGAGAGAAAAACTATAAAAGTAGGCTTAGTACCTACGCTAGCAGTGGATATTTTAGTAGGAGGAGACTTCGGGGATATCGGAAATCTCCTATTGTTAAAAGCGACTTCTTTAACAGTGGGAAAATTCCAAAACTACACTAAGGCGGAAAAATATACAACTTCGTTGGCTACGGGGGGAGATGGACCGGCCCATAAAACAAATTGGGAGGCTGAGCCCCCCTGTCGGAAAAACGAAATGCTTGATACTCGTTTTCGAAATGTTTATAATCCACAAAAATGGGATGCGGAAGTAAAAAGCCCACATAATATTGATAATAAAACCCCTGAGAATGATTTTTCGGGAAAATATCCAGAAAATGGAAAACTTGAGAACACTTTTAACGAGTCTGAGAGGCCGAAAAATGTTTGCCAAAATGAAGCACTGATTGTACCAGAAAAAAAGGAGACGAAATTTATTGTAAGTGCTTTTCCTCGTAAAGTTCGAGAAATTTTAGTACAATGTGAAAAAGCAAATGTCGGAGTTCAGTTCCCATTTGATGACGAAATATTTGTTTCTGCTGTAAAGGTAGAGAAGACTAAAAGCGAGAAAAAGATGCAAAACAGAACTACAATAAAGAAATGCAGTCAAAGATAGTGGACGCTGGAGTCCAATTCAGATTTAATGATGATTTAACATGCGCGATTGGAAGATTTTAGAAAAGTAGAGATGAAAAGAGAAGTGCAAAAAGGAGAAAAAATTTGGGGATTCAGTCTGCAGTGGCGAGAAATAAAAAGTTGGATGGGCTGTGCCTAGCTAACTTAAATAAAATGGATAATAGGGTGAAAAATAAAAAGTTGGATGGGCTGTGTCTAGCTAACATAAATGGTGGGGGAGGGACAAAGAGGTCCAAGATGATTAAAAAATAGAGTTGAACGACCTACAACGGGTTGGGGAAAAGTTGGGAGATATTGAACGTCGGGTTGTATTGGAAAAACTTGGGAAGGAATATGAGATTAGTACTACCAACTCAAAAGAGATTTCGATCCTTTATGAGGGGGAGGAATCCCTTGGGAAAGATCCCCGGCGGGAAGTCGTGAAAGATAGCCCTTTCCCTCAATGCACAACTGGAGGACAAGTTGTGATCCCTTTACCGAGATTTTGCCTCTCTGATCTGGAGTCCTTGGGGGATACTCGCTCCCAATCGCTTCATACTTCACCCAAACATTTGTCCAGTAACCCTATTCATAGTTGATATTCTTCATGGGAATCGACAATTATTTCCGGCAAACTGTATTCAGTGGGAGATGTATCCAAATTTCATCTTCAATTAGCACCAACACATAATTTTCATTTGATTATCCCAGGGGAGGGAACCCAGAGTGAACTGATTAGTGATTCGCTCAAACTTTTAGCTGATTTACCTGTACCCTTATCGTTTTTACAGGCCTTTGCATTTTTGGCCTTAGATTATTTGAAATTATGCCAAGGGGCAAGTTACATTTTAATTGAGATGTGGGGTTGTTTCCACAGATGGAAATTAAGAGGCTAGTGCAGCTAATTTTTATTATGGCTGGCATCATCGAATGTGCCAAAAACCGATTCTCTGCTCCTCTCAAATGTAAATTCTTGAGAGCAAGAAAAGTAGTATTTTTGATTGTGCTAAGCACGATCATTTTCTGCGAATCTTGGGGACTTCAATTTTCAAAACAAAATGTGGATGCCATACGATAGAGACCAGGTTGGTTCTACAGTAGAGACGTGTGGATGACGACAGATCCTAAGCCAAGTGATTGAAGTACAGCACTGGTGGAAGAGAGAAGACAAAGGGATTTTGTAAAGTTGAACTTAAGTGTTATATTTGTAAGGGTGGACCACCGTGGCGCATGGGTCATTTATCTTACGGGGGGAGGTGTTTGGGTTCCATCCATTGTTTCTTTTCTTTTCAGATAAATGACCTATTTTCTTTTCTGTAATTAAATTTTCCTTTAAGATGATTTTAATCATAAGTTGAACTCTCGTTGCCAAGCTAGATTCTTTCGCAATAAGTAAGATTTGAACCTAAATTCTATTTCGGTCTTCCGAGTCTGGGCCATTGTAAGACAACATTACGCAAAAGTAGAATGGAATTGGATGTTGATTTAGAGGATTGGCCAGGGCCAAGCGAAGGTCCATCCCTCTGCAAACTTTGTCGTACAGAACCAATATTATTTAGTCAGTCTACATTGAGACCCCGTTTGGGGGAGTCTGTTCTTTTAAGAGTTGCTATGTGTTTTGTCAATTGAATTTTTGGAAGATTACATTTAAGCTATTTTCTACAGCTGTGTAGACTATTTTTTCCAGCAACCCAGACAGGGTAGGAAAAGAGTTGCGCTCAATACCGTCATTATTGTACCAACGGGGGGTTTGTTTACCTTCCAAGGAGATAGCTAGAGATATTTTAGTGGTGACACGGGTTGCGTGCACCCTTGGCCTTACAGTTGGGCCGTCTGACCGTTAAATCACGTTATCATACCCTGGAGTAGGGTATATTGTAAATTGGGTACTAACATACCCAATATTTACAGAACCGTTGTGGTAAGCACGGGCATCCCATTATAATATTTGGTTCCATCAAGGGCTTTCCCCTCCAGTAAGTGATGTAGCACCATTTTTGCACCAATAAGTGGTAACACCCGTACCTTACCACACAAATAGAATTATAGTACAAATATTTCCTTTTTACCTATTACAACATTGAAAATAAAAATTACAGTGAAATAAAATCTTGAACTGATGACTTTTCAGAAATTATTATATATCAAATATTCAGTTTTATTTTAATAGTTCCTTCCAAGACTGTTCAAGACATATAGTTTTCAGTAAAGCGCTAATGACGCAGCAAGCCTTAGACTTTTACAGCTAGGGAAGAGATGTGAATCAATGCGTTCGCGACAATAGGCAAAGGTTGGGCACAACCAAGACGTGGCGGGCAACCAAACTGATATGGCGGAACGTGAACTTTGCGCATTTCAAACGTCGCTCTTAATTGCTGGGCCACTTCCTCGTCGTGAGAGATTAAACTAGCCTGGCCAAATAAAAATTTTATGGCACGATTGGTCATAAATATTCTCAACAAGGGTTGAATAAAAAATGCTCGTCTTTTTGAGGACATTATCAATTGTCATACGATGCTGAGATATTCTGTCCGTAGGGTGTTGTTCCGTCCTTCTGACTTACCATAAACCGTTGGAGCAAGGAATTATGTAGACACTGGAATTATTGAACTTAGGGATGGGGCTTTACCTTGATAAATTTGTGATCTAATAGTTCTATCAGGTTTAAAATAAGTAGAAAATTATTTTCTCTCAGATTTCTGGCCAAAATCGGAATTTCGACAATAAAATGTACATAAAAAAAAGTCACTGTTTTGTTTTAATGCTGATTCCAAGTAACCACATATTCTTGATTAAAAATTCACCTATCAAAATATTTTAGTTAGTGGAATTTATTTATCAAAATATTTTAGTCCATAAAAATGTGTTCTATCTTAGAAAAAGGAGGCAAGCACCAAAAATGAGTAAAGGTGAACATTAACCGTGAAATTCAGCATGTCCGAGAAGCCTTAAGTGGAGGTTTCTCTTCTCAACAAATATTAATTTCTTACTTTTACCATGAATTTTCGCCACGGGTTTATGTTTACCTTTAATTCACTTTCTTCTAAAGGTGTAATCGTAGCAAATCAAGGAGCGTAGAATATCATGATAAGGCTTATTTGAATAGAAATTTAAAGTTCTAATGGTTTTTTAACAAAAAAAGGTATTTTGCCGTAAGATACTGAGGTAGCCAATATACTTTGACATTTTGACAGTCTATTTAAATTTCTAGTTTCAAAGGCTTTACTGCAATATAGTGGCTTGGTTGTCCCTAAACATATATACAGTCTAAACAAAATGAATCATTTCCATCGACTGCCAATCCAGTAATCTCAAAGCCTTTATAGGATTGCCAGATTGTATTGTTACACACCAGCTTTGAGGTGTATGTCACTAGATCTTACATATCTACGGGGCAGGGAAGGGGGTGGTGGTCTTAGCCTCAAAATTTACAATTTCTGAATGACCATGAATCGAGAGAGGTAACATATGTCTATAAAGAAAAGGGGAGATTTGCTGGAAGGCAGTGGCTTTCTCAAAAGGGGAGATGGACTCTCTGAGATATGTGATCGATGTTTGTTGGTTTTAAGCGTCCATGTTTATACAATTAGCTTCAACAAGCTTAGAGACCTTTCAATAGAATTTTCTGAACGGAATGCATCTAGCTGGTAAGAGGGACTTGGAAGAGACATAGGACCAAGGGCATCGAATATGGTCTTTCAACCATACAAATTGAAAATCCGTATATTACTGATTTCCCTGGGAGCAACATCTCTGCTTTTCTGTCAAAATAGATTAATTGCACAATTTTGGCCCTCATCCCCTGGGGTTGCCACTATTGTTTCACCCCCGGATATGAATGTTTTAGATTGGTCATCCACTGTGTTTAATAATTCAATTTTATTACAATGCCGTCTGGGGCTGTATGGGCCCATAAAGCAATGGACAGATGTCAGGCATCCCTCGGATTAGTTTTGACCTCTAAAATGGTACTAAAACTCAGAGCTTGATATTAAATGAGCCCATCCCAAGCTTCCTTCGACCATTGATCACACATAATAATAATTATAATTTGATTATGCCCTCTATATATACATCAATGTACACAGAGAAGTATAGGAGATAATAAAAAAAAATCTGGAAACTACAAAATAGCACTTCTGACGAAAATGACGGCAATAAATAGCTCATAATATTCATCATAGCTCACGAATAGATATTAATTTAGTATCAAGACATTCTGCCTTGATACCAAATTGTCCGTTCTTTTCAGTGAAAATAGAAAACAGAAATCTATTTTGAATGAAAATACCGAAAAGGGACTTTTAAAAATTTAACAGTGGGGCCAAAAAATATTGAAGAATACCAACTCTTTTCAGTTCTCCTGTTCCATCATTAAAATTGCTCTTTTGAACTTTTTTTTGTTGTCGTTTCCCTGTTATACTTTCGGTTTTCCATTTTGCTATTTAAAATATTAATTAAAAAGATGCGTCAAAAGGTTTTTCATTGTGATTGTTAGTTCTATGGTAATCACCTTTTAAATATTTTACGATTTTAATGGTTATGTTTAAGCGAACAATTTTGTTTTAGGATGTCCGGGGCTAGAATTGTCTCCCATCTAGTACATTCATTGAAGTTTGGAGAGATTGGTGTCGCTAGCATATGCAATGGTGGAGGTGGAGCTTCCACAATAGCAATCGAAAAACTGTAAGTAGTTATGTTTAAGGTAAATAGTATTGCTAGAGGGGGGCCCTGAGGGATAATATCGTGTCTTAAAATTCCTGGAGCAGAATCTAAAACATTTTGTCTTTGCAATTAGTGTTTTAAAATTAATCGCAACTCTAGAAAGATTTAGAAGAAAAACCACTACGATTATTTTCCCCCTCTTTTCCGTGTTCTTTGCTTGGAAATTCGAATCAGTTCACACAATAAATTATAAATTAGTTTCAAGTTATATACCACAAAAAAATTGCAACAAAATTGGTGAAAATTTCCAAGGAATGGAGAAATGTTCTGTGAGTTGCCGTGATGATAAAAAGTCAGAGGACTCTAAATATATTATCAGGCATAAATATATTCACTAAAATTAAAATGGCTTGATTTTAAAGAGATATGGGTAAAGCAGGGGCAAAAACATTGGTGTCTGGATCTTAGGTTGAAGTTATTTCTTGTCTTTTTTTTTCACTTGGGCGGTCCCAGCCAGCTCTCCCTAGTCGCACCTATGATACACCGTCAATAGTCTATTCGGTCGATTAGGATTGAATTTATTCCAAGCCATGCAAAGCTAAGCAGTTTTTCATTTGAAAACGTTTATTGTGACCTCAAAATTTCTTGTTTACATTTTATGTGAATTGGGAAACCCATTCACATGCCAGTGTATATATATATATATATATATATATATATATATATATATATATATATATATATATATATATATATATATATATATATATATATATATATATATATATATATATATATATATATATATATATATATATATATATATATATATATATATATATATATATATATATATATATATATATATATATATATATATATATATACTTGTACTTAAATTGTTTTTATGAAAAGCTTAATATATTTCTTAAAATATAAATTAAAGCAACCACACCGATGGAAACAAAGCAACAGAGTCGAATTATGTTGTTTTGGTATTTTTTTTTCAACCAAATATCATGCATGTTAAACACTATATTCCTACACTAGAAACCATAACTATATTAACCCTACTACACTAAACATTCAACTAAATGAGTTCGTTCACTCATGAAGTAATACGAAAAATGCAGATATTTTTGAAAAAGTGTACGTTTTTAGTGAAGCAAAAGTAAAAATTTGGTGTTTTAAAAAAATTTGGGGGGGGGGGCTGAGAGGGTAACCTATCTCCTCATAGTAAGGTTAATATATATTTGCATTAAGTTTTTCTTTACTTTCATATATTTTTATATATATATATTTTCATATATTTTTTTTTTATTTAATTCAAAATAAAGAGAGAGACACAAAAAGAAGAACATCCTTCTTCATCTAAAATGACGAATTAGGAGTTAAATCATTATGAAAGCAAAACTTACATCAGACGAAATCACCTCAGAAGAAATGTAGCACTTCTCATTCTTAAGCTTTTAACAAAAGACCCAAGTCCATTGTCTGAAGACGGCTTAGAAATTTGAAGACCATTGCACCATCAATATGAATTCGAAGAAGTTCAGGAACTGCTGCTTCTGCTATATTGCTAATACGACACTTTAGCTGGCTAGTAATTGTAAATATTGTATTTACCTTATACATAATTATTAAAGCAACTCCACATAAATAAGCACATTCATTCTCAAAGTAATGCGAAAAGAAATCCATGTTTATAAATAGGTTCTATCAAAGGGAAAGTTCATGACAGAACTTCCGTCATGCTAATTTCGTTTTGTTGTCTTCACTTTCGAATGGGGAAGCTCTTCTGTTGTTGTTTTCCAGCTTCAGCTGTTGTTTTCCAGTATAATGAATTAGGAGCAAAATATAAATGAATTAGGAGCAAAATAACAGCAAAATTTAGCACTTTCTTTCTATCTTTTTCAGAAGAAATGCAGCGTTTCCAAGGCTTAAACTTTTCACAAAAGACCAATGTTTTTTATGTGAAGAAGCTTTAGAAATTTTAAGACCATATCAGCATCGGTTTGAACTGGAGAAGATTGACATAACGTTACCAGAAAACGAAAAGTGGTTTGGACTCTATCGTTACGAAATTCCCGTTTTTCACTTAAATGGAAAGTTTCTTATGAAAAACCGTGTCAACCTGGAAGTTTTCCTGGAAAAACTTGCCGAAGCAGAGGAGAAAACAAATAGATGCTAATTGTTTACTTCTGATTTTCTTCCTTTTTATGATTCTAATAAACGGCTCAAAAGTGAAATCGACATAAGGCTGCTTAGAGATTTTTTAAACGGAAAAAACTAGAAGAGATCCGATTTTATTTTAAAAGTTCAAACATTTTGTGAATATTATAGTAGTTCAATGCCTAATTCTTTAATGATATTGACAACTATAAAAAAAAAAAAAATATAGCAATTATAGTTTGAAGCTTCTCTCAAACTTTGCCTGTCAGCTATATGAATGAGGCTTTTGCAAAGAACCACAATCTTGATAGTAGACTGGTTAAATTTCCATGTGTATAAGCCAATAATGACTATTTGAACATTTACGAAAGACCAGTGTGATAGTTGACTGGTTTAAAGAAAATTGGAGAAGGCTCTGTTCAGTTAATGTGATGTATGGTAAGATACAAGTGTGGTAAGTAATTGTTCCTTTCAGTTTTTAGGTATACGTAGTTGTAGTAGTAGGTATTATGATAGAAATGGTGGTGGATACAAACAGCTTTTGTTTGAAATCCAAAGTAAAATGCAACCAAAAAAAAAAACAAAAAACCTGAGATGAAATACGCATTACAAAATATAAAACGATAATTGTGTATCAAATTTATTGTTTTCACAAGCACCTTACGCAAGAATAAGGAAGTTGGATCATTGAGTATTCGAATTCCAATCCAAAGAGTACGGGTAATTTACAAGGGTGTGAACTGATGTTATTTTCGAAAAAAAAAAAATTCAGTGCCATCCAGCGTTTGGCGACACTTTAGCATTTTTTTTTTCATTAATTTAAAAAACTTTTTCCACAAAATAAGTTTAACTTTTTCCACAAAATAAGGCAGCTCATACCCTTAGTCATTTCTACCGTCTCCTTTTGCCAAATTAATCAACGACAGGATCCTTATATACAATTGTAGATATAAATGTTTTTTCTTTTATAAATTTAATAAATCAAATAATATTAACATTTTCATTACTATCAGTATATGTATATTAAACTGACAATACACATTCATTCGTATTTTTTCAGTAAAGTGCAAATTTTGATCTGACCTTGGGAAGGCATAGGGGTTTTGCACACAACTTATGTTAATTTCTGCTCGTTTTGAGTTTGACTCGGTTAATTATTGTAATTTCTATTCATTTTCGGTTACATTTATTTATCGATGCTGATTTGTGGTAGTTTCACGCTTGGTAGGTTATTTGATTTTATTTTTGCTCATTTTTTGTTTAATGGAGTTCTTTACTTTTCTTTGAAAAACTTATTTTGTGGAAAAAGTTTTTTAAATTAATTTCTGTTCGTTTTATATTGACATAGTCTTTTCAGAGAAAAAGAAAATAATACTTTAAATCTGTTCGTTTTTTTAAGACTTTATAGTTTGGCCTGCTATTTTTATGCCGGAGAAAATTTTTCAGCAATTTTTAACAACATACACCCTTTTAAAAATCTGGACACAAATAGTACTGTTTAATGTTGTTTCATACCTCCTCTAGTTGACTGGAAATGGAAAATTTGATACCATTCGCAAAAAATCTGTTTACTTTCTTTGATAGCTTGGATACAGTTACGCTATTTTGAATTGGTTAAATTTTAAGAGCAAAAATGGGAGGGTTGGCGTGGGAGGGTTGACGCTTTCTATAAACACCTTATATGCCCCCCAGGGCATAAATTGCAACTCTTACCCTAAGGTCTGTTAGGGTGGTTGTCATCCTCTAAGACCAAATTTCCAGACCTTTCAACTACGTTAAAGGACATGGCTATCTCAAAAGTTTGATAGGATGTGTTTTGAGAAGTGGCGGGCACCAAAGGGGTGTTAGTTGCCTCCCAATCACTTTGGACTATTAAAAAGGGCACAAGCCACTCCAATTTCAAATTGAATGAGCGCTTTTCGAAGTTCCTACGAAAAATTCTTCGATATGAAGTGCCCTGCTCTAAAGGAAAAAATTAATAAATAATACTTTGTGCCAACATCGTTTTTATATGCCCCCAGGGCATAACTTAAAACCCTTGCCCTGGGGGTTGTGGGGGAGTGTCCTCCTCTTTACTTAGTCCCTGTTTCTTGCCTTTTTCTAGAGTGTCCCCGTTCTTTGCTTAGGCAGCGCGATCGCGATCTATATAAACCTTGTATGTCCCCAGGGCATAACTTACAACCTTTGCACTGAGGGCTCTGAGGGTGTTATCATCGTAAAAAACCTAATTTCCAGAACGTTCAACTACGTTAAACAAAATGAATATCTCAAAATTTTGACTGGATGTGTTTTGGAAAATGGTGGGCGTGAGAGGGGCGTTAGTCGCTGTCCAATCAATTTCAACTATTAAAAAAGGTACTAGCCCTTTCAATTTTCAAGTGAATGAGCTCTTTTGAAGTTTCTACGACAAAGCTTTCAATAAAAACTTTATATGCCCCAGGGCATAACTTACAGTCCTTGCCCTGAGGGCTGTGGGGGGAGGGGTTGTCATCCTCAAAGACCTAATTTCCAAAACTTTCAACTACGTTGAATAAAATGGCTATCTAAAAAATTTGATTTGATATGTTTGGGGAAAATATGGGTGTGAGAGGGGGTTAGGTGTCCTCAAATCACTTTCGACTATTAACAAGGGTACTATCCCTTTGAATTTCAAATCGAATGAGCCTTTTTTCAAGTTTTTACGACAAAGATTTAAAAAAAAAAACTTATATGCCCACAGGGCATAACTTATAATCCCTGCCCTGAGGGTTGTGGGGGAGTGTCCTCCTAAAAAATATATTTTATATCTGGAAATCAACTCCGCTTAACAAAATGGCTATCACAAAATTTTGATTGGATCTTTTTGAGGTATTGATGGGCGTGGGGGGTGGCTAGTTGCCCTCCTATCACTTTCAACTATTAAAAAGGGAACTAGCCCTTTGAATTTCCAATCGAATGAGCCTTTTTTGAAGTTTTAACGACAACACCTTTTATAAAAGCCTTATATGCCCCTAGGGCATAACTTAAAACCCTTGCCCTGAGGGTTTTGGGGGAGTGTCCTCCTCAAAAACATATTTTCTTTAAGGAAATCAACTACACTGAACAAATTGGCTATCTCAAAATTTTGATTGGATGTGATTGGGGGAATGATGGGCGTGGGGGGAGGTAATTGTCCTCCAATCACTTTTGACTATTAAAAAGGGTACTAGCCCTTCAAATTTCCAATCGAATGAGCCTGTTTTGAAGTTTCAACGACAACGCCTTCTATAAAAGCCTTATATGCCCCCAGGGCATAACGTAAAACCCTTGCCCTGAGGGTTGTGGGGGAGTGTCCTCCTCAAAACATATTTTTATCTGGAAATCAACTACGCTGAACAAAATAGATATCTCAAAATTTTGATTGGATGTTTTTGGGGGAATAATGGGCGTGGGGGAGGCTAGTTGCCCTCCAATCACTTTCGACTATTAAAAAGGGCACTAGAACTCTCAATTTCCAGTCGAATGAGCCCCTTTTGAAGTTTCTACGACGAACCCTTCCATATAAAGTGCCCAGCTCTAAAGGAAAAAAATAATAAATAGTATATTGTGCCAACATCGTTCTTACATGCCTCCAGAGCATAACTTAAAACCCTTGCCCCGAGGGTTGTGGGGGAGTGTCCTCCTCAAAAACATATTTTCTATCTTGAAATCAACTACGCTGAACAAAATGGCTATCTCAAAATTTTGATTGGATGTGTTTGGGGGAATGATGGGCGTGGGGGGGGGGGGGGGGCTACTTGCCCTCCAATCCCTTTCGACTATTACAAAGGGCACTAGAACTCTCAATTTCCAATCGAATGAGCCCCTTTTGAAGTTTTTACGACGACCCCTTCCATATGAAGTGCCCTGCTCTAAATGAAAAAAAAATAATAAATAGTACATTTTTCCAACATCGTTCTTATATGCCCTCAGGGCATAACTTAAAACCCTTGCCCCGAGGGTTGTGGGGGAGTGTCCTCCTCAAAAACATATTTCCTATCTTGAAATCAACTATGCTGAACAAAATGGCTATCTTATAATTTTGATTGGATGTGTTTGGGGGAATGATGGGCGTGTGGGGGGGGGGGGGTTGGTTTGTTGCCCTACAATCACTTTCGACTATTAAAAAGGGCATTAGCCACTCCAATTCCCAATCGAATGAGCCCTTTTCGAAGTTGGTACGACGACTCTTTCGATACGAAGTGCCCGGGTGGAGAAAAAAAAACACATTGTGCCCACATCGCTCTTTAACTAAGCAGCGCTAGCGGGCTGCCTATGTTTGTAATAATAAGAATTATTAATTTAAATGATGTAGTTGGTAAAATTAGTGTGGTAATAAGTGTCTGATCTCTAGTTCAGTCACAAAAGTGTCTGAGCACCAATTTCCACTCTTAAAAGTTACCCATACTCTTCGTTCCAAGCCTTACAATATAAGCTAAATCCTTAACGACTGCGTTGTCAAATCAAAAAGTTGCTTTTTTGTATCTATTCACTAGTGTTGCTTAGTACTACTTTTGTTTTAAAGTAGTTTGACAATTCATGTCAAATGTTCATTCTCCATGAAAGTAGAACAATGAATTTAATTGTATTTTTTTTTATCAGATATACACAGCTCAACATATATATAAGAAAACTGAAGTAAAAAGTCAATTTGAGCTAGTATATTTGTCCAGACTTTAGCTTGGAAGTAGTTGATCAAATGGAATTTGATGAAAATTGAAATTCTTTTAGCTTCACAAATTTGTTGGCTGGAATATCAACGACTATAAAAAATTCATGTAATGAAAGAAAATGTGCAAGGCTCCCACGGCGTCAATAAAGTGTTTCGTGAAAGTGCAAACCATAAAGTTTGTCCCTCTCATACAAAGATTTCACCTTATTGACTTGCCATTAATTTTTCATAGAACGTAATTGAAATAGTCGGACACAGAGCTGAGAAAACCATCTTTTTAAGCATTTTTTCCTTTTATAAATTAAGGCAAAGTTTTTTTTTTGTTTCTATTACCATTCAAAATATTTGAACAAGTTTACAATATTATATTCATAGACACTAATTTATTTGTTGTTTATTTCAAATTTTACGCACGTCTTTTGTTATTGGTTAATCTTTGTTGAAAAAGTTAAAAAGTTCAACTTTTTTCCGTCAGCAATAAATTAGTACCATTAATTTCGTTTGAGTGGCAACCTTGCCTTTGGCCTTTTAAGGAAGGATATACAGAAAAACTAAAAGATTAAAGGGAAATTCTTTCCTTAATGGTCATCCATCCCTAGTAACACCAAGAAGGATACAAAATGGGATTAATATTTTCCCGATTCAAGGTTTATGAAGCTTATTTTGTCATTTCTTAGATAGGTTATAAAAACCAATGTCTCTTCAGCCTAGGCTATCCAAAAATTTAACCAAAATCCTTTCTTTAATGGTCCATCATCCATAGTAACACCAAAAAAGACGAAAAAATTACCATAATATTTTCCCTATTCAAGGATTATGAATATTATTTTTTCAAGGGTTTTCAGGCTCTTTAGAAATTCCTAAGGTTTGAAAATTCCAATTATTCTCATTTCTAGCTGGGTAAATTTTTACCAAATCATATTATTGAGTTAGGAATAAAGTGAATGCACCATTTGATGCCTTTTTTATGCTAATTACAAATACAATAGAAATTTATATCAGAAATGAATTTCAGCCCCCCCCCCCCTATAAATTCCAATTAAGGGTATATAATTCTAAAATTGCGGGGGGGGGTAAAGTTTAAACTTAACTCCCATTTACATAAGAAATAAAATTTGCCCCCCCCCTAATGTATAAATATATACCTTTAATTGGCATATATAGGGGGGGGGGGCTAAAATTCATTTACAATAGAAAGGATTGTTATATTTTTAATCAGCATATAAAAAAGCCATCCAATGGTACATTTCACTTTATTTGAAACTCAATAATATGATTTGGTAAAAATTTACCTCTAGCTGTTAGTTCATTTTTCATTACTATCTAGCATAGAGGAGTATTTATAGTAGGTTGCTACTGCAGGGGATGTACAAAGGTCCCTAAGTCCTCAAAATTCCAAAAGTCTCTAAAAAAAATACCTATTTCTGTTCCTTTTTTTTTTTTTTTTAATGTAGTCCTTCATTGCCTACGAAAACAAGCCTTTAGCCAGTGCCTTGGAGTTCTTGTATCTCACCCTGCCATTTAGGATTTATAGTGCATAGTAGGTTTTGATGCAACCTCTACTTTCAGTTATTTAGCATTGATGTTGGGTAGATAGATAGATAGTTGCATCCAAGGCTTTGCATCAATGAGGATGTTTTGTAGGGTAGGTGGTAAATAGCTTCTGTTGCTGACATTGCCCAGGCTGAATCTTAGTTGTGTTTGATTGAACAAAACTTAGTTAACTAACAACTCCACTATTTTTGCTTTTAGCATTTTATTTGCCACAAAGTTAACTAAGAAAGTTAGTTTGAGCTTCTTGCCAGAAATTCTTAGTAGATATCCAAGAACAAAGAATTCTTAATAGTAGTGTCATTGTTAACTTTTTAGTCAACTAAGAATTTGTTTGTCAAATAAAATGTTCAAAGTTAACTAAGAATTACAAAAAAAAATGGTAAAATCTACTTATTTGTCTTATTTGTTAACTAGTAAAGTAGACTAAATCAAACAAGGCTCTTATAAAGGGTGGTGATGTGATTATTGAGTACTCCTATGTTAAACAGACTCTTTTATATACAGCAACGGATACCAGTAAAAAAAAAACACCTTTTTTTGACAGGTTAATTCAAGACACCACTATTTTTTTTTTTTTTTTGCTTTTCATTTCATTCTCTACAAAAATGTTTTACCCAGCCCAATACACCAGGAGGTAATAAAATGTATAGCATGGTTTTCATTATGTATACAGTATTTAAACTGTTGTTTTTGGGGTTTAGGGGGTGGGGAGATACCTAGGTTAGGTTAGGTTACATAGTAATATATCCTTAAATAACCTTAAATCACAGCTTGGAGTGAAATTAGGACTTTCGATCCTGTTGAATCACTCCTTGTGATGACTGTTGTAGTTGGTTAAGTTCTGGTGGAAGATTCTGGTGCTTCCCAGTCAAACTTCCACGGTGTATCTTTCCACTCATTATCCAGATGGCATTTGAAAGCATCTGTTGATTCAGCAGCAACAGTGTCCTCCTTGAGGTTGTTCTAGAGGTTCTCGATCCGATTCGAGAAGAAATTGCATCTTGCTCCAGTTGTAGCGTGATGTTTGCGGATTTGTCTAGGGTGTCCTCGTGTTTTGTGGGAGGTGTCGATCTCCAGGATCTCATTTTCTCGATTGGTTGAGAGGAGTTTGTGCACCTGGATCATGTCTCCACGTTTCCGTCTGTATACTAAGGAGGGGAGGTTGAGTTCCTTCAGCCGTTCACTGTATGTCTTGTTTTCTATGCCGGCAATCATCTTAGTGGCCCTTCGTTGGATTTGCTCAAGAACTGCCTTGTCCTTTTTGAATCAAGGGGTGGCCAGTATCGTCCCCACCTCCAGTCTAGGTCTTACTAATCCTTTGTAGAGTTTGGTGATTACGTGTTTACTCCTGCTGGTGATGCAGTGTTTGATGATGCCTAAGGCTCTACTAGCATTGGCTGAGATGTTCTGTGAGTGGGAGCTGAATTTCAACTGGGAGTCAACGATGACGCCAAGGTCACTCTCCTCCTGGACAGGCTCAATTGTGTGGTGACTTCCAGAATTTTGGGTCATGAGGTACTGATGTTTGGGGTTTTTGTGTCCAAAGTGTATGACCTTGCATTTTTCTGCATTGAATTCCAGCAGCCATCTTTTGACCCAATAGCACATGTGGTTGAGATCAGTTTGGAGGGATTGGATGGAAGAAGAGGTGTTGGCAGGACCTATGAGTTTCGAATCATCTGCATATAGGGTGGTTTTGTTGCTGGTGATAGCTCATTTATGTAGATGTTGAACAGGGTGGGGCCCAGGACGCTGCCCTGGGGAACCCCACTAGTGACTTTGATTTTGTCAGAAAGGACATAGCTGTTTAGTCCGGTTGTCACTTTCACTTGCTGTGTTCTGTCCCTCAGAAAGTCCTCAGTCCAACTGACCACTTGTGGACTAAGAGATAGAGTAAGTAGCCTGTGAATGAGGTATTGGTGACAAACCTTGTCAAATGCTTTGGCTAGGTCCAACAATATTATATCCACAGGTAATCCTCTCTCTAGTAGGTCAGTTACAAGACTATGACTCAAGAAGGTTTGTGTCCACCAATCTCTTTGAGCAAAAACCATGCTGACTACTGCTGATAAGTGAGTTGGCCTCAAGATAGTTAATGATACGCTTGTTTATGATTCTCTCCATGACCTTGCATGCCACACATGTAAGGCTGATAGGTCTGTAGTTTGCTGCAGACGTTTTGCTACCCTTCTTGTGAATTGGGATGACTATTCCCTTCTTCCAGTCCCCTGGAAGCTTTCCTTGTGTCAGCAACAGATTGAATAGCTTACCAGTGGGGCTGATATTGCAGGGCTTAATTCCTTTGTCAGTTGTGGGCTGAGACCATCAGGTCCCGTCGATTTGTTGGAATCAATGTCCTTAAGCTGTTTGGTTGCTTCTTCAATTGTGACTGGTGATTGTACCATCGGGAAGGGAGTGTGAGCCTGTTCTGCTGGTGGGGGGGTTGATTGGGGGTCATCCATGGAGAACACTGAGGCAAACTGCTGATTAAGCAGGTTTGCTTTTTCAGAGGGGCAAGAGGATAAAGAGTTGTTGTTTACCAGGTCTGGTACAGAGTGTCTGCCTGGCTTCTTATGGGAGATGTATTTCCAGAATAATTTTGGGTTTTCCTTAACGTTTTTGGCCAGTCGTTCTTTGTAGTTTGAGGTCAGTTTTCTAGTTTCTTTTCTGAGGAGGTTCCTTGCAGTTTTTTACTGCTCGTACAAAGCTGTAGTCTTTTGTTTTGTGTACTTCTCCCAAAGTTTTTCTTCCTGTTGCATAGTTTCTTGATTTTTGGGGTGAGGAAAGGTAGAGTTTTGGGTTTCTTTTTCCATGTTATGCTGGTGTGTTTGGCTTGGCTCTCTAGTAAGGTCTTTTTTAGAGTTAGCCATGAGGCTTTGACATCTTCTGATATAAGTGTTTCCAGGTTAGCATCTAACAGCTCCTCCACCATCATCTTGTAATTTGTAAAGGATTGCTTGGTATATTTTGATGGTTTGGAGTTGAGTTGAAAAGATGAAAGAACTGACATGTGGTCACTTGAGCCAATTGGACTGAGAGTGTGTGTGTTGATCACCTTTTCTGGGTCATTCGTTATGACTAGGTCCAGTATGGAGGGATTTTGTCCTGGGCGCATTCTTGTGGGCATAGTTACTGTTTGGTACAGAAAGTTGTCGGAGAGGGCTTGTACTAATGGGTTTTGTTCAAGGCTTGACTTGGTCATACCTTGGCCATCTACCCAAGACACGTTTGGGAGGTTGAAGTCCCCTGTCATGAGCAGGGTTGCCTTTGGGTAATTGCATAGTATGAATTGCGTCATTTCGGCAATTGCTCTTTCAGAGGACAGCTGGCAAGGGCTGCTGGGGCTCCTGTAAATTGAGCTTAGGACAAAAATTTCGTTAGGTAGGGACAGGGAGACCCATGTAGCTTCAACACAAGGTAAGTAATAATTTGGGACAGAAATTTCTTTTACCTGGAATTCCTTGGAAGCTAGAACAGCCACTCCTCTTCTGCAGTTTGGATCAGACAGATTGCTGAAGATGTTGTATCCAGAGGGAAAGATTGAGTCTCCTGTCAGTTGAAATCTTGAGTTCTTGGGGAAAATTTCTGTCAGAGTTGCAATGTCTATCTGACTTAGTTGGAGCATTGTTGCCAGTTCCGGCATCTTGTTGGTAATAACATCAACGTTTGCCGTCATAATGTTCACAAGTTTTTGGGTGTGTCTGGGCGAGTTTTTATTCTGCTCACTAATATTCTCGCTTTCGGTTGAAGTGGGTGAATTGCAGCTTAGGTACACAGAGCTGCTAGTGAGGGACGAGGCAGAAGGGCATGGGGACGTAACTGTTAATTCACTGTTCATACATTTACACAAACTTGCATTTACATCGTTATTATCACTCACACACGAACTATATACAAGGGGCACAAGACGGTTGGAGGTAGTGGTTATTCTTGCATGCTCAAGCAGCTCTCCATCGGAATTGCTCGAGTTTGACCGTTTTTTGTGATTTTGTCCTTTCTTATCACTAGGTCTGTTTCTCCGTTCGCCTGTCTTTTCTTCATCTCTTCCAACAAGGCTTTTCTAGCACTGCGATCTTCTTTGGAGCTGTCGCCATAGAATCGAATCGGGTCTTTACGCTGGTATATAATCGGGTCTATATATGCTATGCTTTACCCCCCCCCCCTAATGTGCAAATATATAGCCCAAATTTGCTTCTTAACTATTATACATTCATCCTATTTTATTTCATTAGCATTAACCAAACTGGCACTATGTAAAAGAGTTCATTTAACATAGGAATACCCATTATTGCTATTGGGCTGCCATGCCAAAAAGTGGGGTAGCAAAGTAGCAATGCTACTTAGCAGTTTTCAAATTTGTTGGCAAATTTTATATGAAAATACCATTTTTACATAAAAAAAAATTTTTTTGCTCAAAGAAAGGCTGTCAGAACACAAGTTATGCTGCTTAAAGTGTTGGTAGCTTATGAAAGTCTGTCAAATTTTGCTACTGGCAGGCAGCAGTTTTGGAACTTTCCTTTACCTGACTCCCCCTCCCTAACACTCAAGTATACAACCCAAATTACATATTTCCCATGAGCTTTTCTGGATATTTATTTTGTCACAGCTGGTGAAATATGCTAAAAAAATATGCTTAGGTTAGATCCCACAAAACCCATTTCACAGCATACAAAGACAAGGGATGTCTGATAGAATGTATTAGACTAATAAAACTTGGGCTGTATATTTGCATTGCCGGGGGGGGGGGGAATGCAAAAAGTGGGCTAGCATAGTAGCAATGCTATTTGGCAGTTTTCTTGGCCTAGTAAATTTTTTTGGCTGATTTGTCTGAAAATACCAGTGCTTTTACTAATCCCTGAATTTTGGGGATTTTCTCAAACATCTGTCTTCTCAAAAAATTTGGTTCCCCAAAAATCCCCTTTAGTTCAGGGTTGCCACCCCTAGTGACAATCCACCACTAATAACTACTACTTTCACTTAGCTTGACATAATTTTTTCACTTCTTTTCGAAGTTTTGTCTCAATTATTTATTACATTTAAAAAAGTTGAAATAGATTATTGAATTACTTACATTTCTTCTGATCCTAGTAAAGGCATAATGTTCGGGTTCTAGGTGTTTAGCTAAAAAACACTTAACACTTGGAAAAAAAACCCACTGAAATGAAACATTACATTTACTTTATACTGTGATTTTTTTTTTGTTAACAAGACTTCCAGATACCTTGGTATTCTTCTGTAAGTTTTAGTGGCCATATACCTAGTAAAGAATCGTTTTCTGATTTCAAACTGTCTAAATACTTTACCCCTCCCCCTTTATGTGAAAATATATAGCCCAAATTATATATATCCCATATATTCTGTTTATTGTCTTTGTTTTGTCTCTCGCTCAGCTGAAAAAAACTAACGAAGAAACCGGTTTGTTCTCAAGTTTTACACAGTATAAACTTGAATGAGTGGCGCATAATACACAAGTATGGCAATATGGCATACAGCAGTTGCCTGTTTGCATTGATATAGATAGGTTGAGAGATGAATGGGCTCTGATGCAATTGGAGGAAGAACCTTGAGACCTTTGTGACAAGTGCATTGATACTTATGAGCTTCACCTACTTACACATAGCAAGGATAAAAGCTACCCAAATCTGATGAATGTTGTATGGCCCAGTCTCATCATTTCACATGGAAGTGCCAGTGTAGAAAGGGGGTTTTCTGAGTAAAAAAAATGCACTTGATCAGCATCAAATGCTGATGCTAGAGAGAACCCTTAATGCTAAATTGACCATTAAAGATGCCCTAAAACCATACTGCAGAAAAGTGGAACTGTACCCAATATCCTCTGAAATCATATCTTATGTTAAGTCTTGGAGAATGGCATACAAGAGGTACCTGGAAATCTTAGCAGCTAGAAAATCAAAAGAGGAAAAAGAAGAAGAGAAAAAACAGTGTGAAAAAGAAGAGTGTCTGGCATTGACCAAGAGGTTTGACAAAGATAAGGAATCAAGGATGCATTGGAAAAGAAAGCAGAGCTTTCTCATGAAAAAATTTCTGACTCTCTTCTTGAAGCAGCTGCTAGAAAGCTGGATTGTGCTGTCAGATCAAACAGACCTGATTGGACTACAAGTTGCCAAAGCTATGCTAGATAGTCTAAAATTTTAGCGCAATAAAGATAAAGAGTTGCAAGCAGTCATGGACAAAGTTGAGTTGATAGTTAGCAAAAGGAAACTGAACCTCATCTCAGATGTGTTAAAAAAAACTTCAAGAAGGGACCTTAAGAATTACTGCCACGCCTATTGTTTTCAGCGTTCGTTTTATGTTTTTTGATGTGTGGACCTTTGTATTTGAAATATTTGCACGTTATATAAATGATAATGCATAAATTTTAATGGCGACTTTGTAAATGTGTATTTTCTACATGTTTTAATTGTCTGCTAATGATTGTTAAGGATTATCATTGAATGCGTTGTGGCTTTGAGCTCATCTAACCAAAGGAAAACATCTGCTGACTCATGGCTCAACTTTAAAGGGGGCGTATGGACTTTCTGTTTATTCTTTTACCAAATCTACCATACCCAAATTTATCTTATCAACTTTATTACTATCTTTAAGCATTGCAGAGGGCGAGGAGGTGCAGCCGCTTAGTCATTTAAGTTAGATGAGTAAGATGGAAAAATAAGCTGTATGGCTATAACATTTTATTTAAAAAAAAAAAATGAATCAATGTGTCATTCATGTAACACTAGCACAGCCACTTGCCAGCAATTTGCCGCTAAAATACTACATAAGGACTCGGCTGATCACTTTTCACATGATTTGATGCCCCAAAGACAGGTATGAGCTATTGAGAATACATGTGCAAGAAAAAAAAACATTTGGACTTCGGTTATAATTTCTTGAAACGCCAAAACTACCCAAGTGGTCCTTGAGACAATTTTTCAACATAATGTTGAAAAAAAACAGTTAGTTTTGGTTGCAGAGTACTAAGTTTGTGTTATTCTGTTTTATAAGACTCGGTGGAGGAAAATCAGAATATTCGACCTGGGGGTTTGAAATCGTGAAAGGGGGAAGTAAATTGTGGGAAAAAGAACTACAGGTCCGGATATCTACTTTAAAGATGCCTGAAACTGTATCCCATACAAGTAACAGCAAACCCAGGTTTTTCAGTAGCTTAAAGACTTGGTCACTATTGGACTGCTCAAGAAGCTGCTATTTTAAACAGAATGGGACTGCTCAAGCAGCTGCTATGGTAAAAAGAATGCAGTACAGTAGACTGTTAGGACAGCAGCGACAAGGCAGTCTTTATCAGCTGCTTGACTAAACAAGTTAGTCTGTATAGCGGTGTTTAGCTTTTTCCATGAGCTTCAAGGATTGTTGACTTATGGTTTCTTTCATGTTAACTGGAACATCATGACAGGTACTGTTCTTTGGTTTGCTAACCTGGTTACTGAAATGCGTCCCAGTCTGGTCCCTATTTTGGTCTTAGAAAGGTCTCTAAGTCCCTAATTTTGGACATTGCTAACTGTATGACCCCTGCTACTGAAGAGATGCAGCTTTAGTTATTGAGGGTCAACAATCAGTCCATAATACCAATTTTAAGAAAACAAATTTACAAAATCAGCAAAGTCTTGTTTTACATAGGCCTACTTTAGCCTAAAGCTATATCTTGTCCAATCAGGGGGAGAGGTTAGGCTAATGCAATTTTCAAGACTATTGCGTATATAGAAACAGGATCAACTAGGGAATTAAATGGTACCGTACTGCTCTTTTGTTGTTATAGTGTTTTCTTCAAAGTTGGGATGACAGTACATGATTACTGGTGCTGCATATAGCCTTAAGTTATAAACAAAATTTTGCTAATTATGTAGATTTTTTATTATCTTTTTTCTGGTTTCTAACTAACATTTGGCTCATGATGCCAAATTAAGCCAATTTTAAAAAAAGAAATTGTCATCCTTAGTCTAGGGGACTTTGATGCAATTGCAACAGCAATGATTATTATGTTTTGATAGCATATTAAATAGAGAATCAGTCTGTATATTCTATTTTTTCCTATCTACTATCCTTTTAGTAATCTCAATCTCAGATTCTTGTTGGTTTTGGTAAAACTTGGGATCAATTCTAAATGAGAGACTTTTTGCTCTCTAAGAAAGCACTTTGGCTAAGAGAATAAAACTTTCAGGAATAAATTCCAAGCATAATTTTGGCCTGGAAAGGTTTCAAGCTCATACATATCTCTTGTCTTTCCCTATTTTTAAGGCTAATATAATACCATGGAAGACAGACATTATGTTTATAGACTAAGGTTTCTGAGACAGAACTAAGAGAATAGTTTTGAGTTTTTGTTGGCTGTCAGTAAAATTTTATTAGAGCATTCCTTTTGCATTTGATAATTAGCTTCCTGGATAATCTATTTGCTTGAATTTATGCTTCATGTAATACATCCTAAAAATCACTAGATTAAGAAAAATCACTAGGCAATACAAAATCACTAGAAATAGTGATATATTAGTATACCTGGCAACCCTGTAGTCAAACCAGTAGGGTACCTTATACAATTTCATGAACACTCTAGGATGCTAGATTGAGAGTGTCCTTTTGATAATGGCAAGGGATTGGAAGGCAGATGATGGCTCATCTTGGCAGGGGTGCTTGAATTCAACCTGTCATCAGCAATGACTCCAAGATCTCTTTCTTCAGAAACTTCCAAAAGAAAATGTCCTTGGAAGAAATGCTTCTGATGTTGATTCTATTTGCCAAATGGAGCACCTAACATTTATCAATATTGAAGACAAGGAGTCATGTATCAGCCTAATTTCTAAGGCTGTTAGGATCAATCTGGATAGATTGTAAATCAGAAGCCATGGCAGCTTTACCCACTAATTTAGAATCATCACGTAAAGATTGAGGAGGTTTGATAGAAGATTTAGCTCATCATTTAAATAGAAGTTATAGAGACTTGGCCCAAGAATTGTAATCTGAGGGACACTGCTTAAAACTGTTGCAGAGTAGGAAAAATGAGCAACACCACCAGAACCAAAATTTTGGCAACTTAGGTTCTGTCTTATAGAAAGTACTGCATCTGTCATATAACAGAAAGATCTGTAGCTGCAGCTTTCACCTTTATGGTAAAGAACTCATGGCAAACTTCATCAAAAGCTTTTGCTAGGTCTAGAAGGGTGATATTAACAAAACAAATTCTGTCAAAAAGTGCTATAATCATATGTCTGTACACGGTTAGTGTCAATGGATTTTCCAGTCCTGAAGCCATATTGAGAAGGAGTGAAGATTTTATTGACCTCAAAATGTTACATTAAAGCTTAGTTCACTAACCTTCAACTTTCAAGAACAGCAACAAGGCAGTCTGTATTAGCTGCTTGACTAAACAAGTTAGTCTTTATAGCTGTGTTTAGATTTTTCCATGAGCTTCCAAGGATTGTTGACTTATGGTTTTGTTCATGTTAACCTGACTTATGGTTTCTTTCATGTTGCTCATGAAAAATGAGCAACACCACCAGAACCAAAATTATGAAAACTTAGGTTCTGTCTGATAGAAAGTCCTGCATCTGTCATATAACAGGAAGATCAAAACAAATTAACAAAACAAATTCTGTCAAAAAGTGCTATAATCATATGTCTGTACAAGGTTAGTGTCAATGGGTTTTCCAGTCCTGAAGCCATATTGAGAAGGAGTGAGGATTTTATTGACCTCAAAATGTTGCATCAAAGCTTAGTTCACTAACCTTCAACTTTCAAGAACAGCAACAAGGCAGTCTTTATTAGCTGCTTGACTAAACAAGTTAGTCTTTATAGCAGTGTTTAGATTTTTCCATGAGCTTCCAAGGATTGTTGACTTATGGTTTTGTTCATGTTAACCTGACTTATGGTTTCTTTCATGTTGCTCATGAAAAATGAGCAACACCACCAGAACCAAAATTATGAAAACTTAGGTTCTGTCTGATAGAAAGTCCTGCATCTGTCATATAACAGGAAGATCAAAACAAATTAACAAAACAAATTCTGTCAAAAAGTGCTATAATCATATGTCTGTACAAGGTTAGTGTCAATGGGTTTTCCAGTCCTGAAGCCATATTGAGAAGGAGTGAGGATTTTATTGACCTCAAAATGTTGCATTAAAGCTTAGTTCACTAACCTTCAACTTTCAAGAACAGCAACAAGGCAGTCTTTATTAGCTGCTTGACTAAACAAGTTAGTCTTTATAGCAGTGTTTAGATTTTTCCATGAGCTTCCAAGGATTGTTGACTTATGGTTTTGTTCATGTTAACCTGACTTATGGTTTCTTTCATGTTGCTCATGAAAAATGAGCAACACCACCAGAACCAAAATTATGAAAACTTAGGTTCTGTCTGATAGAAAGTCCTGCATCTGTCATATAACAGGAAGATCTGTAGTTGCAGCTTTCAACTTTATGGTAAAGAACTCATGGCAAACTTCATCAAAAGCTTTTGCTAGGTCTAGAAGGGTCATATTAACAAAACAAATTCTGTCAAAAGTGCTATAATCATGTCTGTACAAGGTTATTGTCAATGGATTTTCCAGTCCTGAAGCCATATTGAGAAGGAGTGAGGATGTTATTGACCTCAAAATGTTGCATTAAAGCTTAGTTCACAAACCTTTCAAGAACTTTGACAAGAGCAAAAGTTTTAATGACATGAAAGCATAATTTTATTTATTTTTTCCATAAATTACTCCTCTTTAGGGGATAGGGATGTCCCAACCCCTCTTGGCCATGATAACTAAAAGTGCAACATATGCCATTTTGGTTGAAAATGAGTTATGTATGTGTCTTGGGCAGGGGCAGATCTAGAGCAAAATCTTGGGGGGGGGAGGGGGCAATATGACAATAGCACCAATGACAAAAATCTTAGGGGGGGGGGGGGCAGTGTGACAATAATTGACCAAATTGACAAATTTATTCTAAAGAAAGAGTGAAAAAAGAAACAAAAACAGGGAAAGAGGGACCCAGATAAAAATCTTGGGTGGACCAGGGCCCCCCTGGATCTGCCAGTGGTCTTGGGTAAACTAAGCACAAGGAATTGAATGATGCAGTCAGAAAATTGTCCTATCTTTTACTGTTTTGAAGATAAAAGGAGACATTAGCCTCTAAGTGGGGTAGGTCTCTTTTTTTATCAGGTCTTGTTGCTATTCAAAATTACAGAAGAGGATTATCTTATGGAGCTATAACATGGAGATCTGGCATTTGTCTCCTTTTTTTGTCAACAAAAAAGGAGACATATGCCATAAATTGGAATAATTTTGAAATTGCTTAGAATACTTAGTTTATTTTATATAACTGACAAGAGCATAAAAAGTTCGTTTAGACTATTTTCCTGTTATCCCAGTAGCCTAATCCTTCAGAGTGACCGCAGCTGACAAAACTTTTTTCCATTTGTTTTGCTCTCATGAAAAGTTACAAAAATGGCATATGTTGCACTTTTAATTATCACAGCTGCTCTGGCATTCTAACTTGTTGTTGGAATGTAACTACATTACACTTAGGATCAACTGGAATTGTCATTTTTTTAAGCCTGAAATTTGGAAACAGAAAATGATTACTAGTCAAACTATTGGTTCAAAAATAAGGCTAGTACAGACTCAGACTCATTTATTTGATAAACAACTATCGTAACCGTGGCCGAAGCCGTGACTAAATGGCACTGTTTAGTACATTGCATAAAACTGGTCACTGGCGGTTTAAATAACTGATAAAAAAGGCACGAATGAATTGCTGTGACGGGTTGTTTGACACTTCGGCGGCACTAGTTGGTTTTTATGGCGGGTGTTGGCAGTGATTGGTACAGGGGGGGGGGGCAACGAACGGTGTTTCTGGGACGAAAGAAGGGACTGCCCAAAATTGCACATCAGCTGCAAGCGCCTATCATGCAACGTTGGCAGTTGTAAGGTACTAAGGGCAGCCTTATAAGAGTTGTATTTCAGGCTTAGTATGACTTTCTCTGCCTGTTTTGAATGACCTCCAGATATTCACTTAGGTGGTCAATACTATGAGCCTGAGGGCCCCACACATGACATTTATATTCTAGGATAGGGCGCACATGTGTGACTTAAACTGTCTTCAGCTGACTGTGATAAACCCAGTCGGCACAAGGTAATTAACAACCATAGTGCGCAACTACCTTTTTTTGCCAGACCGGCGATGTGCGCGCTAAATGACCAGTCAACACTGAAAGTAACCCTGAGAATCACTGAGGTTGAGGCGGTAGGGTACCATGGATCTGGCCATGAGAGGCCATGCTTAAGTGGATTAAACCTCATGACTTTTGTTTTATTCACATTAAGCTGGAGGTCATTAATGCTACACTGCTCAAGAAAGGGTTTACTGATCTCACTGCTGAACTTTCAAAAAAGAATCAGAATCATAACAAATTTTGCTGATGTTGAATCACTATTATAGGTTCTTTGAATTTTTACTAATATCTTGGGGAGGTCACTATCATCAGTACAAAACCTCATCTCTTTGACATTAATTAAAACAACTGTAAAATTCTTGTTGGAGCCAAATGTCTCATTTTCACAAAGTTTTTTTTTTCCAGGATAAAGTTTCCACAAAAGATGTACTGCAGAAAATAGAAGATGTAAGTAATGTATTTCTTTTTTTTAGCACCATTGTCATTAGTCATTCTCACTGTCAATAAGTTATTGTCAGTAGGTATTTGGAATTATATTTCAGTGCTTAAAACTAGCTAGTTTATTGCAGGCATATATAATCAGAGCTATTATTAAGATCTAGAAGGTGACCCACCTCTCTCATCATTATAGACAATGCTGACATTTTTTCTATTTCTGACATGAAAGTGCAAGTACTCCATTTAATAAATAAATTATACTATTGGATGCAGTTGCATATTTTCAACTGAACTGTCCTTGGTTTCCTTAGACAAAAATCATTGCAATGGGAGGGATTGTAGCTACCCTGTTTTTGTAAATAATTGGTCATTTATTGAAGAGGAGAGCATTTAATTGTAAAAAGGAGTATATTCAGATCAAGTAAGATATGCTTTTGTAGCTTGTCAATCCATTGTCTCAGTTGCTGCAATAAATAGGTGTTTTGTATGCACTTTGAATTCATTGTAGTATCTTCAAAATGCAGGGTTTTGTGGTATCAAACAGTTTGAAGTAAGAAGCTGAAAGTAAAGAGCAGCCCATGCCAATATGCAAAACTTAAAAAATGGATGTTGAAATCTCCACTGATATATGGTTCTAGTATCCCAGTGGAATGCATATATCTGACGCAGAATATCAAAGGATTAGGGAAATATTTATATATATATATATATATATATATATATATATATATATATATATATATATATATATATATATATATATATATATATATATATATATATATATATATATATATATATATATATATATATATATATATATGTAAAACCAGTGGCTATATACACAAAAATAAACAAAAGAACAATAACACTCAACAAATTTAAACTACTGCTTCTTTCCACACCATCAGACCTTTCTCTATAAAACAACCTAATGCCATAATTAGGTCCCTCAAAGTAGTCCCCAAAACACCCAGGAGCAGTAGTACATCTCCAAAAAAATTGTATCCCTAAAATCCATCAAACATTGACATCTACTCAGAAAATTGTCCATCCCATCCCCAAACTCCCCACAAAAGGGGCAGGCACGCCTACCTCATGAGCCATCCTCATGATAAGACTCCCAGTATCCTTTACACAGTGGTATGCAATTCAACCATGCCTGCAACTGATTCTCCATAGTAGATTCAGTTTCAAATAAAACTCCTTTCCATACATTTCTTTAGTCTGTCTATAAAAGTGCAGGCTACTAGACTTTTCCAGACCTGTTAGCCAAACCTGAATCTCTTGGTCCTGAAGGGATTATGCAAACTTACCAAGGAAATCTTCGGGTTTACCTAGAGGACCCTTCTCCTCATTCCATGCCCATGATAAACCACCATTATCCAAAAGGGCTTTAACCTGGTTTGGCCATGCTGCCTTTTTGGTACAATTCAACATCTCTGTGTAGGCTGCTTTTGCCAGGCAGTTATCAGGCAAGCGCGTAACCTGTAATTAAAACTTAATCATTTGTATAGTCCTCATATGATGTAGATCCTGCAAACCCAAATCACCCTTTAGGACCAAACTACTAAAATTATTTTGGAGGCCTATAACTCTTTGAAATACACAAACTGCAGAGATTCCAGTTGTTTTACCGTAGTAGTCCCCCACAACTCAAAGCCATAATGAGCAACAGGTAGGACTTTAGTCATAAAAAGGTACTTGTGCATCTCCATATTTTTAATTCCCATGATATGTTTTTTTCAAAGTAGAGCACAAGCAGCTGCCTTACCACGTGAAATCATCAATTTAATGTGCTCAGTCCAATTCCCATTTGCGGTGACCACAAATCCCAGATATTTATACTTTGGGGTCACTTTTATTGCCTTGTCTTTATAAGTAAATGAATAATCCTGAGGTCCATTGGACTTCCTACTTTGGAAGATGACAATCTCTATCTTAGATGTGTTCAGCTTCAACTTCTTTGATTCTAGGTAAGCTTCAGTTAAATTCAGAAGAGTTTGGAGTTCCTTGGCTGATTTGGCCACTAAAGCTGTGTTGTCAACAAACAGCAAACAAGAAAATAGGGTATTTGCTAGTGATACAACTGGGGCCCATCTCTGTTCAAGGAACTCTGCAAAATCATTGATATACAGACTAAAAAATTTCAGTGACAACATGCACCCTTGGCAAACTCCTGAAGGTTCTGAATGGCCTAGATGCACCTTTTTTAACAATAAAAACCACAGATAAAGTTGTCTTGTATATGTTAATTAATAACATAATAAAAGACCTGGCTACATGGGCGTAGGCAGCATCTTGTGTGGGGGGGGGGGCAGCCGCTTCTGTGATGGAGGGGGGAGGGATCTTACTAATAATTCCCGAAGTCCTTTGAATATATGTATTTAGAAACAAGTCATTATGTTTTTCACAAAAACTTTGCCTTTAACATTTCCCCAGTTCCACTTTTCCCGCAACAGTATAACATGAGAGAACCAATGTCCTACTTCCCATTCCTAAAAAACATAAACACCACAAAATCAATTTGACACAAATAACAAGATGGCTGGATTATAGCTTCTTCTAAGAATTCAACTCAAAATTTTACAGTTGGGCAAAATTAAATATTAAAATTGGTATAGGGGAGACCGACCCACGTCTAGCCAAAGCAAACAGTTTCAATACAAAAACCTATGGGGCTTCTGGTGGATTATAAACGCTCTGACAGATTGCAGTGTATTTTTTTAAAAAGTCTGACCTTAATTAATACTTTTACCAAAAACTTCAGATTGGATCAGGTTTTATGGTGATTAACTCTGGAATTTTGTTCAATTTTGTCTGAAAGCCTTCGCCTAATTACGAATACTAGAAAACTCGCGTTGTAAACTCACATTGTATTCTCCTATTATTTGCCTGTTTTTGGCATCTTCCGAGACGTGCCATCTTCACCAGTTTGCTGTTAGTATTTTTTCATCCTGTGGGATAGTGAACTCCCATGTTTGGCCACAATACCCAGGGTAAATTTGGCATGCCGTACCAAAGTGTCCAATGGTGGGCTATGCTTGTAAAAGCTGTGTAAACAGCATATTTAAAGGTTAAAGGCAAGCTTAATACCCAAAACTGTGTTATTTCTGGCGTTGTTTAATCCTGTCAGAACAGTAGGTGAACTGAAGGTCTTTTTTTCTGTTAAATTTCATTCAAGATGAAATGATTAAAAGTAAAACAGAAGAGAAAAGAAAGAAAGGTGGCTGTAATCCAGAAGAAAATAAAATAGCAGTTTTTTCTGTCTTATTCTACAAGAAGTCAGTTGGATTCTCTGGAAGTACCATGGGTGTCCCTAGAGGAACGCTGCAAGACTACATAAAAAAAAAGTTGGGAAGCTGAATATCCCTCTAAAAAGTCTGGACCTGAATTTCCTTACACCCAGTTATAACCCATGATCAATATTTACAGAGGAACAAGCAAAAAGACTAAAAACTTACTTGAAAACGATAGCTTATATGCTTTCGACTGTATTCCCCTAGAAGCGTGTAAATTTGCATACACTTATGCCATTATTAAGAGCATAAAAGTACCGGATAACGGAACTGCAAAGGCAACGGAGACAGTGGAGGATCTACAGGTAAAGATTGGTACCGTGGTCTTATGTATTGCCTTAAAACTCTATCAGTAAGAACGCCAATAAGTACAAGCCTATGACGGGCAACTGCTTTCAACTGTCACAGTGTAGGAGCTTTCTTTAACAACCTGGATTGAGGCCTATATAAACACATGTTCAGACCACAAGACATTGGAACTTTTGACGAATCAGGTGTGAAAAAATCCAAAAGCCTGGTAAAATCAATGCACAGAAAGGCTCGAAGTGAAAAGGGAATGTCACAGCGGTAGAAAAAGGTCATTTCACCATGATTGGTGTTAGTGTTAATGTTTTGAAGACACAGTCCATCCTCTACTTATTTTCAAGCAAACACAGTGCCTGGACATTTTACTTGGGGGCGATTCATCAGAACCCATCACGATAAGCTCAGAAAGTACTTCTAGCTGTATGACTGCCTCTCATTCTTTGCTTTACTTGGAGCATTTTATCAATCAACTCAAACCCAAAAATCAACAGGAAAAAAAAATATGAAAAACTCAGAAGTGCTCACTGACACCCCTATGAAAGAATGCATTGCTGCTAGGATAAAAGCTGTATCTGCCAAAAAGCCCTAGTCCTGGAACGGAAGAAAGTCAGACAAGTGAAAAGACTAAAAAGCAAAAGGCGTGTCTCTGGCAACAAGAGTTACAGTTAGAGTGACGATTCTGACATAGATGATCCTGTATACAACAACTCTTCAGACCCCAGCATAGACATTGAAGACAAGCCCCCTACCAGCAACTTCTAATTTGACACTGAGAAAGTCAAGGCTGGTGATTACATTCTGATTGAGCTGAAGAGCAATAAAGGGAATTCTGTTCACAATGTTATTATTATCAAAAGTAGCAACTGAAGAAATTAAGGTCCTCTTTTGGAAGAAGACTGGAGCAAGAGACTTTGCGCTAACTGATGAGATGAATAGTGTCTTAAAGACAGAATTTGAAATAAAACTGCCACCATTGAAAGGTAGAACACCAAGATTAGCGGAGCGGCTTACTTTTGGTGTTGATCAGCCAATTTATAATTTTAAATTAATACTCTTGATATTTTTTTTAAACCTTAATGAAATTCATTTTGTAGTTTTTTATGCTGACCATATTCTTTCTTAATTTTATAGCCGAAAAACAAGCTTTAATGTTCCCCTGGTCACTTTTCTTTTTCTTTTGCCCGGTGGCAAAAAATAAGGTAGAGACGACTGAACCAGTGCTAGGAGGATCCAGGTTTGGCATTCTTGACCACTCGGATAGAGAAGCATCCAGGTGGAAAAATGACGGAGTATTTCTAATTGTCTTTTTCAAGGATGGTATTTAATGATTTACTTTTGCTTTGACAAGATCAGCAACTTCTTATCGCTTGAATCAATTCATGGAGAATTCAATAAGTTAAAATCAGCCGATCGTGGGCCAGTCTCCTATGTATGTATCGGACCGACAATTAATATTAAAGATCGAAACGTAAATATTGATATCGCAAACGATATTTGGAAATTTCTGTTTATTTCCAGCTTTTTTAACCATCTACCAGGTAACATCCAACAAAAAATTCCAACATACGAAAAGTTCTCGCTAATATCTATCGTAAATTTGAAGTTCTAGGGGGGCAGCTGCCCCCCCCCCCCTGCCCCCCTTCCCTACGCCCATGCCTGGGTAGGCCTATCTTAACAAGATAATGGAATAAATAGGTCTATCAATACTATCAAATGCCTTTTCAAAGTCCAAAAACGTGGCAAAAAGCTTCTGTTTCCCCTGCAGTATTTTCCAATAAGAGCCTGGAGTATAAATACACAATCTGTAATTGAATAATCCTTTTGGTATCCTCCTTGGGTCTCACTGACAATTTTTTTTTCTAGCCATAGCCCTATTCTAACATCTAGAACCTTTTCCAAAAAATTACTAATTGTTGGTACTAGACTAATAGGGCAATAATTACTATGCTTCATCCAGTCACCCTTTTTAAATAACAGCATTATAACCAACATATTCCATGCTGTTGGCCAACTACATGAAACCAGGACCACATTAAACAAAGTTAAGAGAACTGGCAACAGGGGATTAATTAATTTCGGTACTGGTGCTTTAAACGGACACTTTTATATGCTAATGAGAGACAAATCCGCCAGACCGGTTTTTCAAGAGACCGCTATTCAGAAATGGAATGTAAAGAGTAGTTTTCATTGCGTTTACGATGTGTAAACTGTTGTTTTTGGGGTTTAGGGGGGAAGGTACCTAGGTTAGGTTAGGTTACGTATTTAATATATGGTATGCTTTACCCCCTACCCCCCTATTGTGCAAATATATAGCCCAAATTTGTTTATAAACTATTATATTTTCATCCTATTTTATTTCATTAGCATTAACCAAACTTGACTTATTAGAAGTGTCCGTTTAATGCACCAGTACCTTAATGTCTTATACATTGTTGATGGGATTCCATCAGTACCCAGCAAAGATCTTCTACGGTGGATTTTAATGGATTGTTTCATCTCACTCTCTGATATTTCCTGAATTAGCTGGTAAAAATGCTCTGGGAAGGGGAATTCACTGACCATTGCATCAATCAGCTCAGTATACACTTGTGGGTAGATGGGTGCCCGGCCAGCTTCTTTTTCTCATAACGTTTTCACACAACAGATACTTACTGTTCTATACTAACTCATCTACATTTGACTCATCTTTTTATGTGTTTTCTACAATGGACTATTTTTTACATGAAGGTCAAATCCTTTCAATATGATATATATGTACAAGTGCTATTTCTGACGTGAAATTCATATTTGGCAACCATGCTGTGAAAGTAATTTTAAAATTAAAGTCTATTCTATTTTGTTTAGGACTACTGTATAATATATATCTGACGAGTACACCATACTTATCTTTACTCACTATATTGTACTTTAGTCACTATTGTCTTGGCTAATTTTTTTTGTTTATGCATTTTTCTTTTTTTTACTATTATTCTACCTTGCTTTTTTCTATTTGCGGGTTTAAAAATTAAGTAATTAGTCAATTAAGGTTTTCTGTATTATGGTTTCCTTTGCCTATTTAATCAGGGCTTAATTTACCTAGGTCTATATGGTAAGTCAAGCAGCTAGTTTGTAGCCCACTAAAAATTGCTCAGTTCATGAATTACTTCTGGTTAAGTATTTATAATCTATATCCTTTTTATTAAGTATATGTAATTTATATTAAGTATTTATACACATATATGTCATAAAACTTTTTCATGTACATTCTGGTTCTTTTAAACTGAAATATCTATTATTTATAAAACAGAAATCATCAAAGCCAAGGTTGTTTTTTTTTATTATTGAGGATTGTTTATGGTAGATTAGACGCTATATCTTTTGATTGGTGACCAAATCATTTCTACTATTCCTATATTCTTTATATTCTACTATCTTCATTTCTACTGTATACTTTTTTTTTTACTAAGGCACTGCGTATGGATGGAGTTCTCGTAGAAATCTCGGAGCTCATTTGATTGAAAATTAGAAGTCCCAGTGTCATTTTTAAGGGTCAAAAGTGACTAAAGAGCAAGCAGACCCCCACGGCCCTTATCCTAGTACTACAGCTTCTATACTGCTATGTCTACTACTATTTCTACTGAAGCTATGTGTATTAAGGTGAAAAGTACAGGCAGGAGCGTCCCGAGGCTCATTTCAATGGGGGGGGGGATCTTTGTAAATTTTACTGAATCGCTACCTGATTTATGTCGAATTTTCTGCAGAAATCAAGAATGTTGCTAAATTTTGCCCGATTTTGCAAAATTTCTGCCAAAATTTTTGCCTTGGGCGAAAATTTTACCAAATACCAAAAAATTTAGGGGGCGGCGCACCCAAAACCGCCCCCCCCTCGGGACGCCCCTGCGTACAGGAATGTTAGGGATGATGTTGAATTAAATCAAAACACACTGTATGCAATCATTTTGTCAGTAGGGCGTATCAGCAATACCTAAGGAATGGCTTTCAGCATAAAGTTGGAGGTTTCAGGGTATGTTGAGGGGGATGTTGAACTACATCAAAACACACTTGTTGTAGATGCAGGTTATCAAGGGGGTGTATCGGCATTATCCCAGCAATGCCTTAGGATATAAAGCTAAAACATTCAGGGCCGCTTATATTACTACCTCTTTCGATGCTACTTCTACTACTAATACTACTACTATTCAGCTAAATCAAAATACTTTAAATGCATCCAGGTTGTCAAAATGGCATGGACAGGATATCTTTGAACTGAAATATGGTATGAAATAGAAACTTTCAGGGTTAGTTTGTGTTTTATAAAACTAAATCAAAATGTTCTACGTGCATGTTGGTTGTCAAAAGGACATATCACCGATGTCTCCAAAACGGCTGAAGTTATTAAATTGAAATTTTCAGGGCAACTACTATTACTTTCAGGTACTATTGTTGAACTAAACTAAAAGGGTTTAAGTGCTTCCAGGTCGTCAAAATGGCATCGGTGTAATTTCTCAGGAACACAGTAGGGTATTAGGTTTTAGTTTTTAGGGAAAGTTGAGGAGGATGTGAAACTAAATCAAAAGTACTGTATGTATCTAGATTGTCAACAGAGCGTATGCGGAATATCCCAGGAACAGCTAGGGGGGTTACGTTGAACGTTCAAAGTATGTTATCGGGGATATTGAACTAAATCAAAAGACACACTGTCCATACAAGTTTGTCATAAGGGGGTACTTGCGATATCTTAAGAACAGATAAAGGTATAAAGTTGAAACTTTCAGGGTATGTTGAAAGAGATGTTTAATTAAATATCGATACTAAAAGGGCTTATATGCAATATATCTGGAATAGCTAAGGGAATTAAGAGGAAACTTGTGACTGCTGCTGTGACTACCTGCAAATGTGGCTAATTGCGACTGCTACTGCTTCTACTTCTGCTACTACTACTGCTAGGCTACTATTGAACGAAATAAAAAGAGTTTAAGTGCATCCAGGCGGTCAAAATGGCACAGATGCAATATCTCAGGAATGGAATAGGATATTCAATTCAATTTATTAAATACTACAATAAATACATAAATACACTTAAGCGCTAGAGGTCCCAAGAAGCATAGCTTGTTGAAGACCTCGTATCAATCAAAAAATCCACACAAAACAAATCAGGGAAGGAGAAAAAAATACAACAATATCTCAAAAATATAAAAACAATGTGAGAAAAATCAACAAAAAAAAAACAAAAAAACAACTGCTACACAATAACCTTTGACTTAATTTTATCCAAACTGAAAATGTCCTGTAATTTATTAAAATTCCAACCATTAATAATATTATTAAACAACGGGGTTCGAATCTCATTCAACATAATAAAAGAGGAGAAAAAAAACAAACTATATAAAGTAAAGCGGAAAAAATAGATAATGCAAAATGTATAAAGAAATACAGAAAGAAAACGAAATTACTTCAAGCCTTAGAGAATATTTTTCTGCAAAGGGAAGAAGAGTTTTTAATAAGAGAAAGTTCATTGGGAATAGAGTCCCAAAGAGCAATTGCTCTATAAATTGGTGACCTCTGAGCTGCTGAGGATACCCTTTTAGGCAACCGAAATTGGTGAACAGAGCTCCGAAGCAAAGTGCACTTACGTGTTGATGCTAGATCAAAGTAGGATAAGATATTTGGAGGAAGTGAGAAATTGAAGGCTCGATGAGCTAGTTTTAGGTTCTGATTCTTGATAGCCATATCTAAGGCATCTAGACCTGTATCACTGTAAAGATCAGCTGTAGGATAGAGTCGGGGAAGGCGAAAATTGTCTTCACCGCTCTATTCTGTGCTGTTCGGAGTTGCCAAAGGGAAGAATAGTTAGTATTGCCCCATACAGTGCAGCAATAAGAAAGATAAGGAAGGACAAATGCATAGTAAAGAGAAAGCATTACATCGGGAGGAAGAAATTGATTGGCACGATGAAGCATAGACACTTGACGAGAAATTGTAGAATGTGTATAGGAAGTATGAGTTTTGAAAGAAAGAAAACAATCAACGTGCACACCAAGAAGTTTAACACAAGAGCACTGGGGAAGTATATCAGTACCATAAAAAATATAGATTGTTGGGGAAGGTTCAGACATGTGGTATGGGGTTCGAAAATGAATAATGTTACTCTTAGAGCTATTCAAGAGCATCCTGTTCTGCTCACACCAATCACGCACATGGTTGAGCAGAAGCTGAGCCTTAGCAACAGCAGGGGGCAGATCATTAGAAACCACAAAAAAATTACTACCGTCTGCAAACAAAACAGTGTGGGTATCAAGGTTGGGAGATGGAGGAAGGTCATTAATATAAATAAGAAAGAGGAGGGGTCCCAAAACTGAGCCTTGAGGTACCCCTTTGGAAACCGAAGCTAGATCAGAATATTTCCCATCGTAACACACAAACTGAGATCTATTAGACAGGTAAGATTTAAACCATTCAAAGGCAATTCCCCGAACTCCAAGTTTTCCCAGTAGTTTTCCCAGTAAGACAAAATGATCTACCATGTCGAAAGCTTTATAAAAATCAAGAAATAGTCCTAGAACACAACGACCCTTGCCTATGATAACACGCACGAATTCTGTAACGTCAACTAGAGCACATGCAGTTGAGAGTTTAGGTCGGAAGCCATACTGGTGATCAGACAGAACAGAACCGCTTCCAATCGAAGCACCAGTAGACAGGAATGAAAAAAGCCTCTTATGCACAACTTTTTCAAGTAATTTCGAGAAAATTGGGAGAATTGATATAGGTCTATAACTTGACACTAAGCTAGGGTCACCCTTCTTAAAAAGGGAGTACTTTTGCAATTTTAAACAAATCAGGGTATATACCTTTTGAAATAGATAGATTAAAAATATGGGTAAGAGGTTCAACAACATAAGAAGAAACAGACTTAAGCACATGGTTTGTTAGTCCAAGCGCATCAGCTGTATTACTGCTATTTAAAGAAGAAATAAAATCACAGATCTCTATGCTTATACAGGGAGTTAGAAAAATACATCTCTCAGCTGGTGAAGATTTACCTAGTTTAGGAAAGGAGGGGGTCGTAACAGTTGGTAGGGTGGTAAAGTAAAAAGTTGAAGGCACTAGGTACAGCTGCTTTTTCAATAGTTGAACTATCTATAGTAGAACTATCTGCATTCTTGAAGGCCGTAGGCTGTTTCTTTGATTGTTTCGTACGAGATAAAGCTTTATTAATTAAATTCCGAACTATCTATAAATTACCTTTTCAGTCTTGAATGTTCAATAAAAAATTATTCCTATTAGATAGTCTACTTGTTGATGTTAATACATTCTTATAATGCTTATACTTTGATAAATCATCAGGATCAAGGCTTTTGCAAGCTAGCTTAAAAGGCTCTGACTTCCGCATTGTTGATCTCACAAGACTAGGAGACATCCAAGGCATCTTGGGTTTATATTTACTAGAAGATTTTACTTGGGGAAAATTTTTTTCAATCAGTGTTATCAGCCGACTCATTAATGAGGCTGAAGCCCTATTAACATCCTCAGACTTCATAACTGAACACCAATCACTAGCACTAAGATCAGACATAAGGTTGTGACCATTGCTCTGACTATAAATTCTTGAATAAGACTCACCTCTGGTATCATCTTGGCTCAGCATTTTCATTTTGGGAATATAACAATAAATTAAAAAATGTTCAGAAAGATCAGAGAAAATAATACCAGAGGAAAATTTAATATCATTTTTGAAGGCGGAAAACTTTTTTCAATCAGTGTTGAAGAAGTTATGACTGGATCAACACGAGTAGGAAAGAAAATGCAAGTAAGAAGGCCAGAGGACGAAATAGATTCAAAAAAAGGTCAGACTCATTATCACACCCAATTTTCAATAAATTGCAGTTAAAGTCTCCAAGCATAAAAACATTTATTGAAGCAAGCTTATCAACTGAGTACATTTCATCAATTAATTCAGAAAATTTCGCAATTGAGAAAGGTGGAGGCTTATAAAATAAGCAAAAGGTTTCAGAACTTACTACATCACATGAAAGGTCAACAGTCAATGCATACACACTTCCATTATTTACAACTGGATCAAAAATTTGCTCAAGATCAAAACGTCTCCCAACATTAAGATTACTTGTGACAAAAAGGGATATACCACCAGAGTACTTTGTTAGAGATCTAGTTGAGTGGTATGCAGTAAAACCTGGTATGTCATACACAGACATATCATCACTTTAAGACAGCCAGGTCTCTGTGAGACCTACTACATCATAAGGGCAGTTGATACCACCAATATATTGCAGAACATTATTCCATTTGTACCTTAAACATTTCACATTCGAATTAAACACATTAAAGTTTTTAACCGAAGACATTGAAAGCAACACTTTTTCAGAATAGTACTGATAAGAATGGTAACAAAAGTCTGACGGATGAAGAGATTTTAACAGACGATCATTTTCACGATCATCACTAGAAACAAAAGGTGAATCAAAACACACTGAATCTAGAAGAGAAAGTTTAGTTAGGAAACAAAAAAAAATCTTGAGTATCATCCATTTTCATTATCCAATATTAGGAAAAGTGGTGAAACAGATAAAGCTAATTTGGGGATTTTAAACTAAATCAAAAGACACTAAGTGCATGTAATTTTGTCCATAGGGCATATCTGCGATGTATCGGGAACGGCTTAGGGTATTAAGTTAAAATTGTAAGGGCTTATTGTGTGGGATATTGAACTAAATCAAGATGCACTATGTGCATCTAACGGTGTCAAAGGTTGTATGTGCGATATCTCAGGAAAGGTTAAGGAAACTAAATTAAACATTTCAGGACATTCTGAGGGGGGATTGTTGATTAGTAGTTTTTCTGTACCAAAGGTTGTAACATGATGGAGGCTAGAAATCCGTCAGCCTTATAGAACCCTAAAGATTGTGCAGATTTTCAAGCCATATATTCGAATATTTTTCCTCTTACCAATCAATCGAAGGCAGGATAATAGAATTATTATTAAAAAATTGTCCAACACACAAATAGTAAGCCAAAATCAGGTTTTTTTTTTAAGAAAAACCGAATATATTCAAAATTTTCGTTTCTCAACCAATAAAAAGAGCATGCCAATTAAAATTAAACAGAAATTAATATAAACGAAAATTCCTGCAAAACATTTTTCAACATAAGTAAAGAGCAAAATTAAACCAGAGATGATCAGAAATAAGGTCAAATGATTTTTCAAGGGTAAAACTAAGATAAAAGGCACAGAGGTCGGTAGTACCACCCCTTTTTGTCGTAGTTTCTGCTTGTTTTGAGTTTGATTCTGTTATTTATTATAATTTCTGTTCGCTTTGGGTTTCATTTATTCATTGATAGTGATTTATGGTAGTTTTACGCTTGAAAAATTGTTTGAATTGATTTTTGTTCATCTTTGGCTTAATATGGCTCTTTACTTTTCTTTGAAAAACTTCTTTTGTGGGTAAAGTTTAAAAAAAAATAATTTAGAGAAAAATCTTTATTTTGAAAGCAAAAACATTATAAAATAAACAGATAATTTAGAGGATATACTCAAGTGTGAGCTATCTCTGTGATATACCATAATTAACTATAACCATTAAATGAGAAGTATTGAAATTATTGCCTCCTTTGCAAAAATTACATAAAAAAATATAACTACAAGTATGTATAACAACACATAATAGTATATATACATATATATTTATTACAATCATAAATTGTAATATAATTATATAATATAAAAAATATATGAAAAAATAAAACGCTTCAATTTTAATTGGCAATATTGACTAGTTGAGTTTTTCTATCTACCAATGCTGATTTTGGATTTTTTTTTTTATATATTAAATTATACAGATCTTGTTTTCTATACTACCAATTCCTATTTTATCTTAAAAATTACTTCCTTTAAGGAAATTAATGAACTTGAAGAATATAAAACCACTACACAAGAATGGCAAAAGATGATTCTAAGAAAGCTCGTTTTATATTCAATATCGCTTTACTTCCTTGCTGCTTCATATGCGCTCTTGTTTCCTGTCGCCCTGCACATAAGGTCATACTTCTACATTGCAATGATTCTGTTTCCTTTTATGTAAGTATTTCCCTTTTCTTACCTCTATTTTTCTTGCTGCTTCACAAGGCTGTACCCAGGATTTTGTTCGGGAGGGGGGTTTACCCAAAGATTTTTTCCGGGGGGGGGGGGTTACACAAAAAAAAACGCAGAAAAAAATTGTTTATATCCATTTTTGTTACGTTTTTACGAGTCAGACAAACAGTTCTGGGGCCCCCCCCCCCCTAGGTACGGCCTTGCTGCTTCATATACGTTTTTATTTCCTTCTATCCTGCACATAAAATTGTATTTCTACATTGTAATGATCCTATTTTATTTTATGAATTTCCATTTCCTTACTTGTATTTTTCTTGCTGCTTCATAAACGTTTTTGTTTCCTTTAGACCTACACATAAAATCGTATTTCTACATTGCAATGATCCTATTTCCTTTTATGTTTTTCCATTTCCTTATGTGTATTTTTCTTGCTGCTTCATAAACGTTTTTTCCTTTTGTCCTGCACATACAATCGTATTTCTACATTGCAATGATCCAATTTCCTTTTATGTGTTTCCATTTCCTTACGTGTATTTTTCTTGCTGCTTCATAAACGTTTTTGTTTCCTTTTGACCTGCACATAAAATCGTATTTCTATATTGCAATGATTTTATATCCTTTTATGTATTTCCATTTCCTTATGTGTATTTTTCTTGCTGCTTCATAAACGTTTTTGTTTCCTTTTGACCTGCACATAAAATCGTATTTCTACATTGTAATGATCCTATTTTATTGTATGTATTTCCATTTCCTTATGTGTATTTTTCTTGCTGCTTCATAAACGTTTTTGTTTCCTTTTGTCCTGCACATAAAATCGTATTTCTACGTTGTAATGATCCTATTTTATTTCATGTATTTAAATTTCCTTACTTGTATTTTTCTTGCTGCTTCATAAACTTTTTTGTTTCCTTTTGTCCTGCACATAAAATCGTATTTCTACATTGCAATGATCCTATTTTTTTTTATTTATTTCCATTTCCTTACGTGTATTTTTCTTGCTGCTTCATAAACGTTTTTGTTTCCTTTTGACCTGCACATAAAATCGTATTTCTACATTGCAATGATCCTATTTCCTTTTATATATTTCCATTTCCTTATGTGTATTTTTCTTGCTGCTTCATAAACGTTTTTGTTTCCTTTTGACCTGCACATAAAATCGTATTTATACATTGTAATGATCCTATTTTACTTTATGTATTTCCATTTCCTTATGTGTATTTTTCTTGCTGCTTCATAAACGTTTTTGTTTCCTTTTGTCCTGCACATAAAATCGTATTTCTACATTGTAATGATCCTATTTTATTTTATGTATTTCCATTTCCTTACTTGTATTTTTCTTGCTGCTTCATAAACGTTTTTGTTTCCTTTTGCTCTGCACATAAAATCGTATATATACATTGCAATAATCCTATTTCCTTTTACGTATTTCTATTTCCTTATGTGTATTTTTCTTGCTGCTTCATAAACGTTTTTGTTTCCTTTTGACCTGCACACAAAATCGTATTTCTACATTGAAATGATCCTATTTCCTTTTATGTATTTACATTTCCTTACGTGTATTTTTCTTGCTGCTTCATAAACGTTTTTGTTTCCTTTTGTCCTGCACATAAAATCGTATTTCTTCATTGTAATGATCCTATTTCCTTTTATGTATTTCCATTTCCTTACGTGTATTTTTCTTGCTGCTTCATAAACGTTTTTGTTTTCTTTTGTCCTGCACATAAAATCGTATTTCTACATTGCAATGATCCTATTTCCTTTTACGTATTTCCATTTCCTTATGTGTATTTTTCTTGCTGCTTCATAAACGTTTTTGTTTCCTTTTGACCTGCACATAAAATCGTATTTCTACATTGCAATGATCCTATTTCCTTTTATGTATTTCCATTTCCTTATGTGTATTTTTCTTGCTGCTTCATAAACGTTTTTGTTTCCTTTTGTCCTGCACATAAAATCGTATTTCTACATTGCAATGATCCTATTTCCTTTTATTTATTTCCATTTCC